>NC_045732.1:54068284-54097418 GCF_009834535.1 Camelus ferus
AACTTAGTCTGTGGGTCAAGGGGTGCTCTATAAAGATCCGAGCCTCGAAGTCTCCCCTTCCATCCCGCTGACCTCTCCATTGGAGAGGGGACAACCCAGCAAATAAGCACTTGTACACTTTTGCTGCTCCCTCCCCATGGGACCAGTCCTGTACTGTTTTGCCTTTTCTTCTTTCTTTTCCCATTTTCTCCTACCAGATTTTTGGCGTCTTTGTCTTTTGAAGAGGATGATGTTCTGTCAGAGTTCTGCAGGTGCTCTGGTTGGCTGAGTGGGTCTGTGGATGTGAGTCTTGGTGTATCTGTGGGAGAGGGTGAGCTATGAGTGTTCTACTACTCCTCCATCTTGTCTTCTTCCTGAAGATATCTTTTAGATGAGATTAACATTTAAATCAGTAAACATTGAGTAAAATAGATTACCTTCCATAATATGGATAGGCTTTAACCAATCTTATCCAATCAGTTGAAAGCCCTAAGAGAAAAAAAAAAAACTGATCTTCCTGAAGAAGAAGGAGTTCTGCCAGCAGACTGCCTTAGGACTTAAGTTGAGTTGCGTATATGAATTCATTAAAATCAATCTCTCTTACCATATAGGTATTCTGTTTCTCTAATACAAATATTGTTGCCAAAAGTTGTACTAGAGGAAAAGACTCTTAAGGGTGAGTTTTCCCCAATTGGTTCCAGGGTTTTTTGAATTGGTTTGTTACTCTGAGTATTCTGGGAAGTGCACTCTGTGGTATTCCCTGTAACCTGTTGTGTGGACCCATGAAGTATGCTGTTTTTGGTGCTATCCTTAACCCCCTCTTTATCCATAGGAATGCAGGCAATCTGCTCAGGTGTCCCTCAGATCGTGTACTCACAAAATTACCAGGAAAGATCCACTGAAGTCAGGCACCAAGACCCACTGTAGTCACATGTGTTCATGCACCTGGACCCACCATGGGAGTTACAGAGTCACCCCAGACCCCAGGCTCACCCCTGGTTGCACATGCCTGCAAAGCCCACAGCTGCTAATGCTGGAACTACCCCAGCTGTGCATCAGTAATCTGCTCAGATGTCTCACAGTTGCTGAACTTACAATAGCATGGGTGGTATAAATCTGTCAGAGTCACCTGGGACACTGCTCAAATTTCAGTCCTGCTTCTGAAGTTGCATGGCCTCTGGGAATGGGCTCAAATCTCAGACCTGCCTCTGCTTGGGGGCAACCCACCAGCACTTGTGTGTTCCCAGAGTTCACAAGGGTGGAGCTGCTGCCCCAGCTGTGAGTATACTCGCCAAGTAGGAGGCTGCTATGGCAGGGTCCTACCCTTCCTTTCACATATTAACAATGGGGTTTTATATGGCAGAACCAGGCTCCATTGCACACACTCCCAGTTGCAACCTGTACCACACTCCAGCTCCTTCAGGCTGCCTCCACACAGCCAAACCCAGTCCTTTCCCTGGGCCTGTCCTCTGAATTCTGAGTGAAATATTGATGGTTCTTTAATGTTTTATTTTTCCAGAGTTGGAAAAGAATACAGACACACACACACACACACACACACACACATATATATATACATATATATTCTATATATGTATATGTAGAATGTTCAGAGATATTCAACATATATGAGTATATATATGTATAACTGAATCACTATGCTATACACCTGAAATTAACACAACATTGTAAGTTGGCAATTTTTCAATTAAAAAATAATAAAAAATTAAACTGAATTAATTAAAAAACTCCCAGCAAACAAAAATCCAGGACCAGATGGCTACACAGGTGAATACTACCAAACAATTAGAGAAGAGTTAACACCTATCCTTCTGAAACTATTCCAAAAATTTGCAGAGGAAGGAATACTTCCAAACTCATTCTATGAGGCCATCATCACGCTGATACAAAAACCAGACAAGGATATTAGAAAAAAAGAAAATTACAGGCCAATATCACATGAATATAGATGCAAAAATTCTCAACAAAACACTAGCAAATGAACTCCAACAATGCATTAAAAGGATCATACATGATAATCAAGTGAGATTTATCCCAGGGATGCAGGGATTTTTTAATACACACGAAACAATCAACATGAAACACCACATTAACAAATTGAAGAATAAAAACCATATAATACTCTCAATAGACACAGAAAAATCTTTTGATAAAATTCAACATCCATTTATGATCAAAACTCTCCAGAAAGTGAGCATAGATGGAACATAACTCAACATAATTAAGGCCATATGTGACAAACCCACAGCTAACATCATACTTAACAAGGAAAAGCTGAAAGCATTCCCTCTAAGATCAGGAGCAAGACATAGATGCCCACTCTCACTAATTTTATCCAACATAGTTTTAGAAGTCTTAGCTTTAGCAATCAGTGAATAAAAAGAAATAAAAGAATCCAAATTGGAAATGAAAAAGTAAAACTGTCACTGTTTGCAGATGACATGATACTATACATAGAAAAACCCTAAAGAAGTGACCAGAAAACTAATAGAACTCATCAATGAATTTAGTAAAGTTGCAGGATACAAAATTAATATACAGCAATCAGTTGAATTTCTATACACTAATAAGAAAATAGCAGAAATAGAAATTAAGGAAAAATCTCTTTCATCATTGCACAGAAAAGAATAAAATACCTAGGAATAAACCTACCCAAGGAAGCAAAAGACCTGTATGCCAAAAACTATACAACACTGATGAAATAAATTGAAGATGACATAAACAAATGGAAAGATATACCGTATTTTTGGATTGGAAGAATCAATATTGTTAAAGTGGCCATACTGTCCAGGGCGATTTACAAATTCAATGCAGTCCCTATCAAATTACCAATGACATTCTTCACAGAGCTGGAACAAAACATGTTAAAATTTGTATGGGAACACAAAAGACCCTGAATAGCCAAAACAATCTTGAAAAAGAAGAATGAAACTGGGGGAATCCTGCTCCCTGACTTCAGACTACACTACAAAGCTGAAGTAATCAAAGCAGTATGGTAGACACGTAGATCAGTGGAACAGGATAGACAGAAATAAACCCACACATGTATGGTGTATTAATCTATGACAAAGGAGGCAAGAATATACAATGGAGAAAAGACAGTCCCTTCAATATGTGGTTCTGGGAAAACTGGACAGCTACCTGTAAAAGAATGAAATTAGAAAATTCTCTAACACCATGCACAAAAATAAACTCAAAATGGATTAAAGACCTAAATGTAAGATCAGATGCTATAAAACTCCTAGAGGAAAACAGGCAGAACACCCACAGACATACATTACAATATATTTTTTGAGCCAGCTTCTGGAGTAATGGAAATAAAAGCAAAAATGAGCAAATGAGATCTAATTAAACTTAAAAACTTTTGCACAGCTAAGGATACCATCAACAAAATTAAAAGACAACCTACAGAATAGGAGAAAAGTTTTGCAAATGTTGTGACTGACAAGGGACTAATTTCCAAATATACAAACAGCTCATACACCTTAATATCAAATTAACAAACAAACCAATCCAAAAATGGATAGAAGACCTAAACAAGCAACTCTCCAATGAAGACATAAAAATGGCCAATAGGCACATGAAAAAAAAAATGCTCAGTATTGCTAATTGTCATTGAAATGTATATCAAAACTACAATGAGATAACACCTCATACCAGCCAGAATGGCCATCATTGAAATGTCTACAAATGATAAATGCTGGAGAGGGTGTGGAGAAAAGGGAACCCTCCTACACTGTTGCTGGGAGTGTAGACTGGTTCAGGCACTATGGAGGACAGTATGGAGGTTCCTTAAAAAACTGAAAATAGGCTTAACATGTGATCCAGCAATCCCACTCCTGGGCATATATCCAGAGAAAAATAAAATTCAAAAAGACACATGCACCCCAATGCTTATAGCAGTAATATTTATGATAGCCAAGGCATGGAAACAACCCAAATATCCTTCAACAGATGACTGGATAAAGAAGAGGTGGTTCATATATACAATAGAACACTACTCAGCCATAAAAAAAGAATAAAATAATCCCATTTGTAGCAAAATGGATGGACCTAAAGATTGTCATTCTAGGTTAAGTGGGCTGGAAAGAGAAAGAAAAATGCCATATGACATCATTTATATGAGGAATGTAAAAAATAATAACAATAATAATAAGGACACAAATGAACTACTTATTATTTATAACTAAGATGATTGATTTCTTGAATATGTGTAAGCACGTTTGATTGTCCTTTATGATTGGATTATCACATTCTGTTGATTCTTGTTTTGTAGTTGGCTTTATTCCCTTGATAATTATGTAAGTTTAAAAATCTAAAGCTATAATCTGTTCTTTGAAACAATAATCAGTATGTATATGTAAACTAAAAAAAAGTGCAGTATACTGTACATATGTATTTACATGCAATATAATATGTGCAGTTGAACTATAATAATTCTACTTAATAAAACTGAAAAAGGAAAAATATATATATAAAGTTCAGAAATATGCTTTACTAAACATATATTGACTAAACAATATACTTTTTAGGGTTACAAACATAGGATATAACTATAGAGAGATGGAAGGGAATTGTAAATACAAAAATTCCATTTAGGTCTTTCTTTTAGGGGATACTAGGGAGATATAATTTAGGAGAAGCAGAGAGGGACCTTTAGTAAAAAAAAAAAATAATAATAATGATAGTAAAAGAAAACCCCTTCTCTTAAGACACCTGTGACTTACAATTTAGTAAAGTATACCTTTGTGAACTAAGATGAAACAATACTTTTTCTCTCTACCTGAATCTGTAGAATTCAGAAACTCTCAGTGAATATTCTTATTTGTATGATGACATAGTTACTTGCATAAGTTAAATAAGAATCTGTTCTCCTTGTAACAGGACATAATTGGAAACATTGATTATATTTCTAAGGTTTTGACTGGAATGCCATATTTGAGAGGGAGATGGATAGACTCAGATATGGACAGATAACTTTAAGGAACTAAGGTTTACATTATGAAGCCAACAAATTTCCTTGGAAAAATTGTCCTGGTACCTTGCATACATGATTCCTGGTAACCTTACCTGGTGAGTAATAAAGGTCACTTCCTGGTAGGGCCAGGAATCTCAGGATAATTTGGGGATCTTGAGAAGAGAGGAATTCACTCAAATCCATAGGTATTGCAGGCAAAGTCTAATGGTGAGTATTTGGCTTGGCTTCCTAGTTTCAAGAGACTTTTAAGAGTCCAGTGTCACATTCCTTGTGAAAAGGTCCAGAAAAGCAGACTTAAAAGAACCCATATGTTCTGGAAATTAAGCCCTTGTTGGTCTCATCTTTTGCAAATATTTCCTCCCATTCCTTAGGTTGTTTTTTTGTTTTTCTTATGGTTTCCTTTCCTGTGCAAAAGCTTGTAAGTTGAATTAGGTCCCATTCATTTACTTTTGCTTTTATTTCTATTGCCTGGGTAGAATACCCTAGGAGAACATTGATGAAATTTATGTCAGATAATTTGTGGAAATGTAGTTTGGTGTAGCCATTATGAAAAACAGTATTAAGATTCCTCAAAAGACTAAAAATAAACTTATCATATGATTCAACAATCCCATTCATAATCATATATCTAGAGGAAACCTTAAATCAAAAAGATACATGCACCTAAATGTTCATAGCAGTACTATTTATAATAGCCAAGACATGGAAACAACCTAAATGTCCATCAACAGATGACTAGATAAAGAAGTTGTGATATATTTATACAATGGAACACTGCTCAGCCATAAAAATAATATAATGCCATTTGCAGCAACATGGATGGACTTGGAGATTGTCAATATAAGCGAAGTAAGCCAGAAAGAGAAAGAAAAATATCATATGGTATCACTTGTATGTGGAATCTAAAAAAAAAAAAAAAAAAAAAAAGACAAACTTATTTAAAAAACAGAAATAGGATCAGCCAAGATGGTGGAGTAGAAGGATGCTCGTAGCTCACCCTCCCCCACAAATACACCAAAACTCACTTCCACAGACCCACCCAGCCAACCAGAGCACCTGCTGAACTCCGACACAACATCACCCTCTTCAAAAGACAAAGACGCCATGAATCTGGTAGGAGAATAGAAAAAAAGAAAGAAGAAAAAGCAAAACAGTGTGGGACCAGTTCCATGGGGAGAGAGAGACAAAGGAGGAATAGTGCTAGTTCCCTGGGCCTCCCCATCTCCAATGGAGAGGTCAGCGGGAAGGAGATGGAACTTCTGAGGCTCAGATCTGATGGAGAACTCCTTGACTGACAGAACTAAGTTAAATGGGCACAGAGGGTCTTTTCAATTCCCAGCCCTAGAAGCAAAGCAGCAGGTAGGGGATGAGACAGGCTGCCCATGCTGGACGGACGAATGGGGCAGGCTGCAAAGAGGGAACCCCAGGGGACTGCAAGGTGCTGCATGCCATGTATGAGTGGGTACACAGGGCAAAACAAACTGAGCCCTCCATAAAACAACATGGCTGATGTGCTCTGGGAGGAAGGGTGCCATACACCCCATCACCAAAAAACCCACTGAGGGTTTTTGGGAGAAGAGAGGCTAAGCTCAGCCATATCCTCCGGAGCTTAGTGCCCAGGAGGGGGCAGGGTCAAAACCTGAATCTGAACATAAGGGTTTAACAGCCTCAAAGGACAGACAGAGACTTGTTTACAGCCTGAGGCATATAGGATTTTTCTGCCCTGGTACCTCTGAGAACTTGCAATTCCAAGACAAACACAAGGAGCTGAGTTTTGGCATGGAGCAAGGGCAGGCCTGTTCTGCCATCTTCCCAGAGCCTGCCTATGGAACACAGACCCAAGGCAGAGCAGGCAGCTGCACAGAGCAGTGGAGCGACTGGTGCTGGGAGAGGGTGGGTAGCCACCTGCCTTCCTAGAAGTGCAGCACCTGACCTCAGTGTTGGGAGGAGGTGCGACCTGCCCCCCTACCTTCCACAAGTGCAGCATCTGACCACAGCATCAGGAGGGGGAATGACCTGTGGCCTACCTTGCAGTTAGAAGGGGATGCAACCTCCCTACCTACTCTACATGAGCACGGCATCTGACTGGGGTGTCAGGAGGGGGTATAACCAACCTGCCCACGGAGTAAGAGTGCAGCACCTGACTGCAGTGTTGGGAGGAGGGAGTGCGATCTGCTTGCCGACAGGCACTGGGAGCAGCACAGATCAGGGGTGTCAATGGAAGGCCTCTGGAAGCAGCAAGCTGAGTTCGTGCAGCAGGGTGAGGACAGAAAGAATTCTTGATAAAATCATTAAGAGTGCACAGTCTGCATGAGAATATATCCCCCCTCTTTTTTGAATCTTTTTTTTAATCTGTTCTATTTTCTATTACCTTTTTAATTTTTACTTTTTAAACAATTGTATATGTCTCCAGTTTTAATCCCTTTAAAAATTTTCTTTTTAAATATTTTTATTATTTTTTAAAAAAAATCCACCTCATTTGATTTTTCTCTAGGTTTCGATTTCCTGTTATTGATTATACACAGGTTTCAATTTTTTCTGTTCTTTTCTCATTTTTTAAGGTTTTTAAAAGACGTCTCAACTAGACTGTTATTCTGCTTCAACTTGTTCTTCTGTTATTGATTATACACTGTTTTCAAACATTTTTTCTCCCTTCTTTTAAAATTTTCTTTTTTTAAGCATCATTCCTGCATAGGCTTTAGATAGATAAATAAACAAACTCCTTAAGAACCACAATAGATAACTGATACTCCATAAGCCACAGTGCCAGAGAGATATGAGAAAGATGAAGAAGCAGAGGAACCACTCCCAATTAAAAGAGCAAGAGAAATCCCCTGCAAGAAAGATCAATGAAATAGACATTGATGGCCTAATAGATCAATATTTCAAAAAAAGAGGATCAAAGTACTGAAGGAACTAAAAGATACAGTGTTTAGAGATATAAAATATGTCAAAAATGAAATGGAAGCTATAAAGAAGAGCTGAGAATTTAGAAAACTCATTTGCTCAGGTGAGAGCTGAGCTAAAGGCTGTACAAAGCAGGCTAGATAATGCAGAGAAACAAATAAGTGACCTAGAAGACAGGACAACAGAAAGCACCCAATCAAAACAGCTGAGAGAAAAACAAATAAAAACAATGTAAGGGACCTATGGGATAATATAAACCATGCCAATCTACACATAATAGGGGCTCTAGAGTGTCGGTGGCATGATATCATGTACACACAAACACTGTGCAGAGAGAAGCAAAGTAGTTCTCTACTCATTGATTCTTAGAAAAGGGTTTATATAGGACATGCACCATGCCTCACATATCATCTAAGTTATAACAATGTTAATAATCTTAATAATAATCTTAATAATAATCTTAATAATCTCCTGCAGTAAGCACAGGATGTTACACAATCAAGGACAGTTTTAAAGTTCATCATGAAACTTCATTAAGTAGGCCATCTCTTATCCAGCTGGCTGTGCCTGTCTTAGGTTGTCTTCCTGTGAGGATCTTACCCGTCATTGGCTATGCAACCTGGATATGTGACATTCCTCACAGCTTGTTTATCAGTTCAGCTCATGGCTTATTCTCTAGAGCCTTCAGATGGGGGCCTACATTTCCCCTCTTTTATTATTTAAAGCAAGGAAACAATCCTGTTGCGCAGAAGCAAGCAATCCCATCATAACAAGAGTTTGTTGTTGAGCTTCCTGTTGCTTATGTAAATTACATGTCCATTTAAAAAGATATAACAAGGCAATACAGATCAATATAAGCATGCCAATATTAATAAAAATGCATAAATTAAGCCCATAAAACTGATTTTTAGGCTTAAGCCAATGCAATCCATTTTTAATTTGCTCAAATACATTTTGTGCAAAAGCATCATGGGTATTATGTAATTGAGTCTCCAACTGATTTTGTAAAGAGTTAATATGTTCTCCCAAAAAATCATTAAATGCTCCTTGTAAATGTTGTCTAATCTTATACCATGGTGTCCCCGTTTCATTATATTGAATAGGAGTTACACATTGCATAGAGAATTACCAGTCACATTTCCATTTTAATCTTTTTGATAATGCTTCTTGTTGTTCTCCAATCCATTTTATGGCAGCCTCAAGAGCCTGTAGTGTAGCCATGATTCCACGATCTATGTCAACCTGTGTTTATAGCTCTTGAGTTACGTTAGTCAAAACCTTCTTGACCATATGAGCGGTATTAATAGGGGATACTAGAGCTGTTGCAGCAGCTGCAGCCGTGGCAATTATGATTATTCCCAAGTTTTGTTTAGGGTAACTGGTAGCCATACATGAGCTCATTGTTTTAGTAGCATAACATAGATACATTATAGTCACTAATATTTTTATGAGTCAAACAATCAGAATACCAGAAAGGAGGAAATAAATTGGTGATATAAATATGGCCAGTAGGAATATTAGGAGGGAACGGACCCCAAACTAAAACGTAAGGATGTGTAGTGCAAATCATTACAGAATCAGAAACATTGGTAATTAATGACATAGAATAATTGCCTGACCCATTAACATAGTCTCCATGATCAAGAATTCTGTCAGTAAAAGACAATCCGAGTCTCCAAATGGTCCTATGAATAGGACTAAAAATAATGTCACCATCAAACAGTTATAAAATGGGTCCAGAAAGTCCATGTTCACTCCAAGTAATTGGTGCCAAAGAATTTTGTCCAAATTGAAGAGACATGTTATTACTTAACAAATGTCCATGGGGTCCCCAATCCAAGACAGTTCCATTGAACAAGGAGCTATTATGAGGACACTGTATCCTGCAGGGTGACCATTGAACAGAATAAAACTTATATCTCCAATCAGTTTTCAGTTTACACATGGGGACAGGTAGTATTTGTGATACATTCATAATATCATAAGTAGTAGTTGATACAGCTGTAATAAAAGTTAAATTAGCTGCTTGATTTCCCTTCTAAGGTTGATAATATAAGTGCAATTGCTTCTGTAGATTAAAACAATCAGTATGTGACTTATTATACACAATACATAAAGGTGGATTATGAGACTATAGTGTCAATGTTTTGTTGCTGCACAGATATTTTTGTGTTGCCATGGGAGGTATCCATGTGTCACCTGTCCAAGCAGAATCATTAGAGGCAAGAGGGGGATCTGCAAGCCATCAATTTAAAGATGTGAATAAAGGAGGGTTTAGAACATAATTCCAAAAAGATAGATTAAGCTCAGCATGCAAACATGCAAAGAAGAAAGAAGTAAGTAAAAGGGTACAGAACCATACTTTACCCATCTTCAGCTGTCCTTTTCAATGAAATTATTAACACTCTTCTGGGGTAACTACTTTAGCACCCGTATCAATACATAAAGACCCCCCTCCCAACATTTTACATAAAAAGGCCCTTCCCAAATATTAGTGAATTTATTTATTTATTTATTTACACCTTAACTCCTTTTACGACTTAAGGCGGGTTTATAAACTTTTTAGCTGGTGTAAATCTATTTAGTCCTCGATTTAAAAAACTAAGTGTAAAAAGTGCATGATGTAATATATTATGGCTTCCTTGTATTTTATAATTATTCCCCCCGTTTAATTTATGCAAATAAGATTTTAGCATTTGATTATATCGTTTAACAATAGCTTGACAAGTGGAATTATACGGAATACCAGTAGTATGGTCAATTTCCCAATCTTGATAAAACTGTGAAATAATCTTTGCAGAAAACTCAGGACCATTGTCAGTTTTAATTTTGTGGGGTTTACCTAAAACATTAAAAGCAGATAACCAATGTCGAATGACGTAGTGGGCATTACATTTAGTATGCAACATGGCATATATAAAATTAGAAAAAGTGTCCATAGAAACTGTTATATATTAAATGCCTGAAGGAGGGAAACAAAGTGATGTCTGTTTGCCAAATTTGATTACTATGAATACCTCTTGGATTAATGCCCTCTAAATTATAATTTGGTTTAGCAATTGTAAATTGATTACATTGTGAGTATGTCTGTATGATTTGTTTTGCTTGTCTTTTCTTGTCTTTTAGTTATATCATAAATAGCTCTTAAGTCCTGGATATTTTACTGGTGTAAGGCATACAATTGTTTAGCCTTTAAGAATTTACTAATAGTAGGTTGGGTTTGAACATAATTAGATATTATTTTATTAACATAATTGTTGCTTTTTGACAATGGTCCTGGTAAATTACAATGAGATCGCATATGAGCAATAAAACAGGGATACTGTCTATTGTGTAGTAAATTTTTAATATTTAAAAAATGTTGCAAATGTATTTTTGAGGATGTTTGAAGCAATAGAGCAGTGGTTATTAATGGCAATGTATTTGCCACATATTGAGAATCAGTAATTATATTCAAAGATTTATTAGGTTTCTCTAATAGGGCTAGCTCTATTGCAGCAATCTCAGCTATCTGAGTACTTTTATGCCCTGTAGTAAATTTTGAATATCATTGTTTTTTATTAAACCATGCAAAGGCAGCGTTGGATGTTTTTTTAGAACCATTAGTAAACAATGTAACTGCTTGTAATAAGGGTTTTTTAGAAATAATAGTTATTAATTTTAGAGGCACTTGTGTACGAAATTGTAACAGGGGAAGTGAGTATTTTTTAAATGTATTTTTTGATAATTTTGTAAAGAGGCCTGGATATCTTCATTTTTAATACAATATTTTTGGAATTGGCTGGCAGTATATGCTAAATTTATATTTTGAGGATTTTGTCCCATTAATTGTAAACAGTGATGTCGAGCTTTATTTATGATATTAGCATAGACATCATAAGTAGTGGCTAAGGCCCAAGTTAATGAATGAGACAAATAAACCCACTGTAATAAGAATAAAGTGTCCCTTTTCTATGTAAGCGCCCCTGTAGGTGTCTGAGGTGTATTTAAAACAATAAGAATAATAGGTAATTTAGGTTGCAACCAGTGTAAAAATTGACAATTTAAAGCCTCATTAAGCTTTTTAAAATTTTTTTATAGCTTTAGGGGTTAATGTACATAATGAAGCAGGTTTCTTATCTCCTTTTAACAATTGAAATAAATGATGTAACTGGACTGTAGGTATTTCTAAAAAAGGTCTGATCTAGTTAATATGTTTTAGCAATTGTTGCAATTGAACTAATGTCATACAAGGCTAGATATCTAATTTTATATTGTGTGGCCCAATACTTAGTCTGTTAATATTTATTCCAAGAAATTCCTGGGAGGCCAAGATGGTGGAGTAGAAGGACACTCATAGCTCACCCTCTCCCACAAATACACAAAGACTCACATCCACAGAACCACTCAGCCAACCAGAGCACCTGTGGAACTCTGAAAGAACATCATCCTCTTCAAAAGATAGAGATGCCAAAAATCTGGTAGGAGAAAAGGAAAAAAGAAAGAAGAAAAGTCAAAGCAGAGCTGGACAGATCCTGTGGGGAGGGAGCACCAAAGAAGGACTGGCACTCGTTTGCTAGGTCTCCTCTCTCCAACCGAGAGGCCAGCGGGATGGAGGGGGAGCCTCCGAGGCTTGGACCTGTACACAGCAGCCCTTGACTGACAGAACTAAGTTAAACGGGTACAGAGGGTCCCCGTGACACCCAGCCCGAGATGCGGGCCGGCAACTGGAGGCAGGTCCAGGCTGCCCCTAGATGGGCAGAGGACAGGGATGGCTGCACTGAGGCAGCACCAGGGGACTCCAGGGGGCTGCACACCATGGCTGTGGGTGCACAGGGCAGAACAACCTGGCCCTCCATACAACACGGTTGATGTGCCATGGGGGGAAGGGGGCATACCCCCATCCCTGAAAATCTATGGAAAGTTTTTGGGTGAAGAGAGGTGGGGCTCAGGCACAGATGCCATATCCTCCAGTGCTTAGCACCCAGGCGGGGGCGGGGATGAAACCTGCATCCGCACCTAAGGACTTAGCAGACTCAAAAGCCAAAGAGAGACTGGTCTACAGCCTGAGGCAGATAGGATCCTTCCGTCCTGGTCCCACAGAGAACTTGCTCCAACAAGACAAACAAGGAGATGGGTTTTGGCCCAGAGCAGGCACAGAGCTGTTCCTCAGTCTTCCCCGAGCCCACCTGCGGAGGGCCAAACCGAGGCAGAGCGTGCAGCGGTACAGAGCAGCGGAGCGACTGGCTCTGGGACAGGGCAGGTGGCCCCGCCCCCGCATTTTGGGCAGGAACACAGCCCCTGACCACAGAGCTGGGAGGGGGCGCAACCAGCCCTCCTACCTGCCCAGTCCGCAACATCTGACTGCGGCATTGGGAGGGGCAGTGACCTGACCGCCCACAGCAAAGGAGAGCTGCACCTGACCCAGTGTAGGGAGGAGGCTTGATCTGCTGGCCAACAGGCACTGGGAGCACCACAGACGAGGGCGCCAACGGAGGGCCTCTGGAAAGAGCAAGCTGAGCTTCCAGAATAGGACGAAGAAAGAAAGACTTCGCGTTAAAAGCACACAGACTCCAGGAGAACTCCAAACCCTCCATTTATTTTCTTTTTATTAAAAATCTGTTTTTACCTATTCTTTTTTTCTATTATCCTTTTAATTTTTACTTCTTAAAAAATTACATATATAACCCCAGTTTTAATCAATTTTAAATTTTTTAAAATATTTTTATTATTATTATTTTTAAAAACCCACATCATTCCACATTTAATTCTCTTGGTTTTGATGTCCTGTTATTGATTATACACAGGTTTCAAATACATCTTTTCCTCTTTTATCCTTTTCTAAAGGTTTTTAAAGGAATTCTGATCCAGATTGCTATTCGGCTTCAAATTCCTCTTCTATTATTCATTATACACTGCTTTCAAACCTTTTCTTCTCCCTTCTTTTAAAATTCTTTATCTCCCTCTCTCTTTGTTTTTTTCAAAGTTTTATTCCTACATAGGCATTAGATAGATAAACTCCTTGTGGACCACAATAAATAACTGATAAACCACAGTACCAGAGACATATGAGCAAGATGCAAAAGCAGAGGAGCCATTCCCAATTAAAAGAACAAGAGAAATCCCTGAAAGAATGATCAATGAAATAGGCATCAATAGCCCACTAGATCAAGATTTCAAAAAAGGTGTGATCAAAGTACTAAAGGAACTAAAAGAGATAGTGTCTAGAGATATAAATTATGTCAAAAATGAAATGGAAGCTATAAAGAAGAGTGAAGTAGAATTGGTAAACTCATTGGCTGAGATGAGGAATGATCTAAAGGCTGTGTAAAGCTGACTAGATAATGCAGAGAAGTGAATTAGTGACCTTGAAGACAGGACAATAGAAAGCACCCAATCAGAAGAGCTACAAGATAAACAAATTAAAACAAATGAAAATAGCATAAGGGACATATGGGATAACATAAAGCATGCCAATCTTCACATAATAGGGGTCCCAGAAGGGGAAGAAAGATCAAAGGGGATTGAAAAGGTTTTCAAAGAAAACATGATTGAAAACTTCCCAAACTTAAAGAAGGAATCAGATATCCAAGTAAGGAAGCTCAGAGGGCCCCAAAAAGGAAGAAACCAAATAGACCTACACCAAGACATATCATAATCAAGATGGCCAGAGTCAAGGATAAAGAAATGATCTGAAAGGCAGCAAGAGAAAAGGAAAGAGTGAGTTACAAGGGAACCCCCATAAGGCTCTCAGCTGATTTGTCTACACAAACACTACAGGCCAAAAGGGAGTGGCAAGATATACTCAAAGTCCTGAATGAAAAAAAGATGCAGCCTAGGATATTTTACCCAGCAAGGCTATCCTTTAGGATAGAAGGAGACATAAAGAATTTCACAGAAAAGAAAAAATGAAGAGAGTTTAGCAACATTAAACCCATGCTACAAGAAATATTGAAACCTCTACTCTGAATAGAAAAGCAGCAGAATGCTACAGAAATGAGAATCTCACAACTGGAAAGGTGATAACTCATGAATGACAAATAAAATAAACACAAAATTATAAAAGAACACATACAAATCACTGAGAGTGAGAGAGGGAGGCAGGAAAATATAGAAAAATTTTTTCTTTCTTTTTTAAATGTTTTGTTCTCAGTAGGATGGGTTTGAGACCAACTTACTATCAGTTAGATAAAAATAGTTATAGTAATGGGCTAATAGACTTATAAAAAATGGTAACCACAAGCCAAAAACTTATAAGGGAGTCACAATAATTAAATAAAATCCATGATAATAAAAAGGAAAATTACCAAACCACAAAAGAAAGAAGAAAGGAACAAAGAGGAAATACCAAATCAACTGCAAAGATCAGTTCAAAATGGCAGTAAATGCACATCTATCATTAATTACTGTAAATGTTAATGGACTAAATGCTCCAGTCAAAAGACATAGAGTGGTAGAATGGATAATAAAGCGAGAACTTTCAATATGCTGCATACAAGAGACCCACTTTAGGGAGAAGGACACATATAGATTGAGAGAGAAAGGATGGAAAAGGATATTCCATGCAAATGGAAAAGCCAAAAAAGCAGGTGTTGCAGTACTGATTTCAGACAAAATAGACTTTAAAACAAAGGCCATAAAGAAAGATAAAGGAGGACATTTTATGATGATTAAAGGAGTGATACAAGATGAGGATATTACACTCGTTAATATATATGCACCCAATATAGGAGCACCTAAGTACACAGAAAAATTACTAACAGAGATAAAGGGGGATATTGATGGGAAAACAATCATAGTTGGAGATTTTAACACTGCATTAACATCACTTGACAGAACTTCCAGACAGAAAATAAATCAGGCAACAGAGAAATTAAATAATACAATACAAAAATTAGATTTGATGGATATATTCAAAGCATTACACCCCTCAAAAATAGGATATACATTGTTTTCAAGTGCACATGGAACATTTTCCAGGATTGATCATGTACTTGGGCACAAAATAAACCTCAATAATTTTAAGAAGATAGAAATTATCTCAAGCATCTTTACTGACCACAATGCCATGAACCTAGAAATCAACAACAGAGAAACAAAGGAGAAAAAAACGGAAGCATGGATATTAAACAACATGCTATTAAAAAACCAATGCGTTTATCAGGAAATCCAAGCTGAAATTAAAAAATACCTTGAGACAAATGAAAATTAAAACACAGCCACACAAAATTTACGGGACACAGCAAAGACAGTGCTAATAGGGAAGTTTCTACCAATACAGGCCCTCCTCACAAAAGAATAACAATATCAAATAAACAATTTAACCCACTAGCTGAGAGAACTAGAAAAAGAAGAACAGAAAGCCAAAAAGGCAGCAGGAGGAAGGAAATTATACAGATTAGGGAGGAAATAAATAAAATAGAGATTAAAAAAAAAAAAACATAGAAAAATCAATCAAACCAAAAGGTGGTATTTTGAAAAACTAAAAAGAAAACGACACACCTCTGGCCAAACGCACAAAGAAGAAAAAAGAGGGAGCACAATTTAGCAAAATAAGAAAGGAAAATGGAGAAATTACAACAAATAACATAGAAATACAAAATATCATAAGAGAATATTATGAAAAACTATATGGAACCAAACTGGATAACCTAGAGGAGATGGACAAGTTTCCGGAAACATACAGTCCACCAGGACTGAATCAAGAAGAAACTGACCACTTGAACATACCGATCACTAGAAATGAAATAAAAATAGCAATTAAAAACCTCTCTACAAATAAAAGTCCAGGACTGGACAGCTTCACTGGGGAATTTTACCAAACATACAATTAAGAACTCATGCCAGTCATTCTCAAACTCTTCCAGATGACTGAAAAGGAGGGAATACTCTCAAACTTATTCTATGAAGCCACCATCACCCTGATACCAAAACCAGGCAAAGACACTACCAAAAAAATTGAATTATTCGCTAATATCACTGATGAACATAGACGCCAAAATCCTCACCAAAATATTAGTAAATAGAATCCAACAACACATAAAAAAGATTATACATCATGATCAAGTGGGGTTCATCCCAGGGACACAAGGGTGGTTCAGCATACGCAAATCAATCAATGCAATACATCACATCAAGAGAAAACACAAAACCCACATGATCATCTCAATAGATGCAGAAAAAGCATTTGATAAAATTCAACACCCCATTTACGATAAAAATTCTCACCAAAGTGGGTATAGAGGGAACATATCTCAACATCATTAATGCTATATATGACAAACCTACAGCCAGTATAGTACTCAACAGTGAAAAACTCAAAAGCTCCCCACTAAAATCTGGGGTAAGGATGCCCACTATCACCATTTCTATTCAACATAGCCTTGGAAGTCCTAGCCACAGCAATCAGACAAGAGAGAGAAATAAAAGGGATCCAAATTGGAAAAGAAGAGGTAAAAGTGTCACTATATGCTGACATGCTAATATATATAGAAAACTCTAAAAGGTCCACACAAAAAATAGTAGAGCTGATCAAAGAATTCAGCAAGGTAGCAGGATACAAGATTAATGTTCAAAAATCAGTGGCATTTCTTTACACTAATGATGAATCAACAGAAAAAGAGAGTAAAGAAATAATCCCCTTTAAAATAGCACCCAAAGTAATAAAATACCTACAAATAAATCTAACCAAGGAAGTGAAACATTTATACATAGAAAACTATAAACCATTGATGAAGGAAATTAAAGAAGACTTTAGAAAATGGAAAGATATCCCATGCTCTTGGATTGGAAGAATCAATATTGTTAAAATGATCACACTGACCAAGGCAATCTACAGATTTAATGCAATCCCTATCAAATTACCTAGGACATATTTCACAAAACTAGAACAAATCATAGTAAAATTTATAAGGATCCATCAAAGACCTAGAATTCCATAGCATTGCTGAAGAGAAAGAAAGAGGCTGGAAGAATAACTTCCTAGACTTCAGACAAAACTATAGAACTACAGTCATCAAGACAGCGTGGTATTGGTACAAAAACAGACATGTAGACCAATGGAACAGAATAGAGAGCCCAGAAATGAACCCACAAAATTTTGGTCAACTCATCTTCGAGAAAAGAGGGAAGAATATACAGTGGAATAAAGACAGTCTCTTCAGCAAATGGTGTTGGGAAAACTGGACAGCAGCACGTAAAGTAATGAAGCTAGAACACTGCCTTACACCATACAGAAAAAAGAAACTCAAAATGGATCAAAGACTTAAACATAAGACAAGATAGAATAAACCTCCTAGAGGAAAATAGAGGCAAAACATTATCTGACATACATTTC
Source organism: Camelus ferus (assembly GCF_009834535.1). Classification (NCBI taxonomy): domain Eukaryota; kingdom Metazoa; phylum Chordata; class Mammalia; order Artiodactyla; family Camelidae; genus Camelus; species Camelus ferus. The sequence continues at coordinate 54,086,485 of NC_045732.1, forward strand.
AGAAATGTTCTCCTAGAACTGTCTACTCATGCAATAGAGATAAAAGAAAGAATAAACAAATGGGAACTAATGAAACTTACAAGCTTCTGCACAGCAAAGGAAACCATAACTAAAACAAAAAGACGACCTATGGAATGGGAGAAAATTTTTGCAAATGAAACTGTCAAAGGCTTGATATGCAAAATATATAAGCAGCTCATACAACTTAATAAGAAACAACCAAGCAACCCAATCCAAAAACGGGCAAAAGGCCTAAACAAGCAATTCTCCTAGGAAGACATACAAATAATCAATAGGCACATGATAAAATGCTCAATATCACTAATTATCAGAGAAATGCAAAGCAAAACTACAATGAGGTATCACCTCACACCAGCCAGAATGGCTGTCATTCAAAAGTCCCCAAATGGCAAATGCTGGAGAGGATGTGGAACAAAGGGAACCCTCCTACACTGCTGGTGGGAATGCAGTTTGGTGCAGCCACTGAGGAAAACAGTATGAAGATTCCTCAGAGGAATAGTAATAGACTTAGCATATGTCCCAGGAATCCTGCTCCTGGGCATATATCAAGAAGGAACCCTACTTCAGGATGACACCTGCACCCCAATGTTCATAGCAGCATTATTTACAATAGCCAAGACATGGAAACAGCCTAAATGTCCATCAACAGATGACTGGATAAAGAAGAAGTGGTATATGTTTACAATGGAATACTACTCAGCCATAAAACCTGACAACATAATGTCATTTGCAGCAACACGGATGCTCCTGGAGAATGTCATTCTAAGTGAAGTAAACCAGAAAGGAAGAAAAATACCATATGAGATTGCTCATATGTGGAATGTAAAAAAAAAAAAAAGATACAAAACAGAAATAGACTCATGGACATAGAATACAAAGTTGTGGTTGCCAAGGGGTCGTGGGTTGGGAAGAGATAGACTGGGATTTGTAAAGTGTAGAGTAGATAAAGAAGATTATGCTATATAGCAAAACGAAATATATACAAGATCTTATGGTAGCTCACAGAGAATAAAATATGACAATGAATATATATATATGTTCATGTATAACTGAAAAATTGTGCTCTACACTGGAATTTGACACGAGACAGTAAAATGATTATAAATCAATAAAAAATGTTTTAAAAAAGACAGCAGGATATGAAAAATTAAAATTGCATCTACAACACAACCAGAAAACAATTAAGAAAATATCAATGATAAGTCATTATCTATGAGAAAATTCCTTTAAACACAAATGGATTATATTTTCCAATTAAAAGACAGAATGGCTCAATGGATTTTTTAAAAAATCCAAGTGTATGCTGCCTACAAGACATTTCTTTTAGCCTTAAAGGAACCCATAGTCTGAGAGTAAAGAGATGGGGAAAGACATTTCAAGTAAATGGTAACACCTCCACAAAAAAAGCAGGAGTAGCTATATTTATAGCAGAAAGTTGGATTTTAAAGTAATACTATTTTTTGTTTGTTTCTTTTTTATAAACATTTTTTATTGAGTATAATAGTTCAGAATCTTAATACTCCACTCTCAACATTGGATAAATTATCCAGACAAAAAATCAATAAGGAAAACAGTGGATTTGAACATTACAGACAAAATGGATGTAGCATTTTTACAGAGCATTCTATCCAACAACAGCAAAATACAAATTCTTCATAAGCACACATGGAACGTTTTCTAGAATAGACCACATATGTTTTTGTCTTTGCTCATTCCAAACTCCTAATTTATCTCCCCACCCCCTTTCCTCTTTGGTAACCATAAGTTTGTGTCATATTTTAGATTCCACATATAAATGACATATTTTGCCTTTCTCTTTCTGACTTACTTCACTTTGTATGATAATCTCTAGGTCCAACCATGTTGCTATAAATGGCATTATTTCATTATTTTTATAGTATTATATAGATAGATAGGTGTTATATACATATATGTAATATATAGGCTGTTTCCAAGTCTTGGCTATTGTAAACAGTGCTGTTATGAACATTGGGGTGCATGTACCTTTTTGAATTATCATTTTCTCTGGATATATACCCAGGAGTGTGATTGCTGGATCATATGGTAACTTTATTTTTTGTTTTATAAGGAGCCTCCATACTGTTCTACATAGTGGCTATACCAATTTACATTCCCTACCAAGAGTGAGGGAGGTTTCCTTTTCTCCACACCCTCTCCAGCATTTGTTATTTGTAGACATTTTAATCATATTCATTCCCACCTGTGTGAGGTGGGACCTCATTGTAATTTTGAATTGCATTTCTCTAATAATGAATATCTTTTGATGTGCCTTTTGGCCATCTGTATGTCTTCTTTGGAGAAATGTCTAATTAGGTCTTCTGCCTATTTTTGGTGGGGTTGTTTGCTTTTTGGTTATTGGATTGTATGAGCTGTTTATACATTTTGGAAATTAACCCCTTGTTGGTCGCATTGTTTGCAAATATTTTCTCCCAAATTTGTACATTGTCTTTTCATTTTGTTTGTGATTTACTTTGCTGTGCAAAAGCTAACAAGTTTGATTAGGTCCTGTTTATTTATTTTTTGCTTTTATTTCTATTGCCTTGGGAAACTGACCTAAGAAAACAATTTATGTCAGAGAATGATTTTCTTATGTTTTCTTCTAGGAGATTTATGGTATCATGTCTTATATTAACGTTTTTTAACCATTTTGAGTTTGTGTGTATGGTGTGAGGGTGTATTCCACCCTCATTGATTTTCATGAGGCTATCCAGCTTTCCCAACACCACTTGTTGAAGAGACTATCTTTTCTCCATTGTATATTCTTGCCTCCTTTGTCAAAGATTAATTGACAGTACTTGTGGGGGTTTACTTCTGGACTTTCTATTCTGTTACATGATCCATATGTGTTTTTGTGCCAATACCACGCTATTTTGATTACTGTAGCTTTGAAGTCTTATCTGTATTCTGGGAGGTTATGCCTCCAGATTTGTTCTTTTTACTCAGGATTGCTTCGGCAATTCTGTGTCTTTTGTGGTTCAATATAAACTTTAAGATTATTTGTTCTAGTTCTGTGAAAATTGTCCTGGGAAATTTGATAGGGATTGCATTAAATCTGTAGGTTGCTTTGGGTGGTATGGCCATTTTAATTTACAAACCAAGAGCATGGAAAATCTTTTCATCTCTTTAAATCATCTTCAGTTTCCTTTATTAATGTTTTATATTTCTCAACATATAAGTCTTTCACACTCTTGGTCAAGTTTATTCTTAAATATTTTATCTTTTGATGGGATTTTAAAAGAGATTTTTTTCTTTCCTTTTCTGATATTTCATTGTTAGTGTAAAGAAATAAAACATGATTTTTTTCAGTCAAGATGGTGGAGTGGTAAGACCATGAGCTCACCTCTCCTCGTGACTACAATGAAACCACAACTGAAAGCTCAACAACCATCAAAAAAAAAAAAAAAAAAAAAAAAAAAAAAAAAAAAAAAAAAACCTGAAACCTAGCAAAAAAGATCTTCTGCAACTGGAAATACAAAGAGAGAACCACAGCAGGATGGTAGGAGAGGCGTGTTCCTGGTATAATTGGGCCCCATACCCCTCAGTTGGATGACCCACAAACTGAAGAATAGTTAAGTCACAGAGGTCCTCCCACAGGAGTGAGATCTCTAAGCCCCACATCAGGCTCCCCAGCCCAGGGTTCTGGCATTGGGAAGAGAAGGAGACCACAAGATATCTGGTTTTGAAGGCTAGTGGAGTTAATGTTAAAGGACCTTCTCTAGTCATCAAACCATAAGCAAAGGGAACAAAAAGAAGAAGGAGGGAGAAAAAAAGCCTACAAAAGATTGCTTTGGCTGTTCAGGGTCTTTTGTGTTTCCTTATAAATTTTGGAATTGTTTGTTCTATTTTTGTGAGGAATGTCATGAGTATTTTAATGAGGGTTGCATTGGATCTGAGGATTGCTTTGGGTAATGTGGCCATTTTCATAGTGCTGGTTTTTCCAATCCAAGAGCACAAGAAATCTTTCCATTTCTTTGCATCATTTCCATTTTTGAAGTATAGGTAACCTCCTTGGTTATGTTTATTTCTAGATATTTTGATGTTTTTGGTGTGATGGAAATGTTTATGCCAGTCATAAAATTCTGGTTTTTGAAATGAAAACAAATTAATGGAGGGCTGCAAATGGCAAAATAACCTTCTTTCTTGTGGATGAGTTGTATTCCATTACATATATAGATATGCTGCATCTTCATTATCTATTCAACTATTGATGTGCACTTAGGAAGCTTTCATATCATACCAATTATAAATAATGTTGCTGTTAACAGCATTGTGAATATATCTTTCTAAATTCTCATTTTGTGGTTGGCTTTATTCCTTTGATAACTATGTAAGTTTTTTTTAACATTTTTTTATTGAGTAATAGTCGTTCTACAATGTTGTGTCTAGTTCCAGAGTAGAGCACAATTTTTTTAACATTTTTTATTGATTTATAATCATTTTACAATGTTGTGTCAAATTCCAGTGTTCAGCACAATTTTTCAGTCATACATGGACATATACACACTCATTGTCACATTTTTTTCTCTGTGAGCTACCATAACATTTTGTGTATATTTCCCTGTGCTATACAGTATAATCTTGTTTATTTATTCTACAACTTTGAAATCCTAGTCTATCTCTTCCCACCCTCCACCCCCCTGGCAACCACACTTACTGTATGATCCAGGAAACCCACCCCTGGGCTTGTATCCAGAAGGAACCCTACATCAGGATGACACCTGCACCCCAATGTTCATAGCAGCACTATTTACAATAGCCAAAACATGGAAACAGCCTAAATGTCCATCAACAGGTGACTGGATAAAGAAGATGTGGTATATTTATACAATGGAATTCTACTCAGCCATAAAAACCGACAACATAACGCCATTTGCAGCAACATGGATGCTCCTGGAGAATGTCATTCTAAGTGAAGTAAGCCAGAAAGAGAAAGAAAAATACCATATGAGATCGCTCATATGTGGAATCTAAAACAAACAAACAAACAAAAACAAAGTGTAAATACAGGACAGAAATAGACTCATAGGCAGAGAATACAATTTTTAGTTATACATGAACATGCATATATTCATTGTCACTTTTTTTGCCGTAAGATAACTATGTAAGTTTAAAAAGCTAAAGCTATAAATGTTCTTAGAAACAATGAACAGTATATATATGTAAATTAAAAATATATGTGCAGTTAAAAAAATTAAATGAGCTATCAAGCCACGAATGACATCAAATAAACTTAAAAGACATATTACTAAAAGAAAGAAACCAGTCTGAAAAGGCTACAAACTGTACCATGCCAACCAAATGACATTCTGGAAAAGGCACAGCTAGAGAAACAATAAAAAGATCTTGGTTTCCAGTGGTTTGGGGAGACGGAGGGAGGGAGGAATGAATAGATGAAGCACAAAGGATTTTTAGGGCAATGAAATTATTCCATATGATACTATAGTGGTGGCTACATGTAATTATGCATTTGTCAAAACCCATAGAATGTACAATATCAAGAGTGAACCCTAATGTAAACTATGGACTTTGGTTGATAATAATGTGTTCATATTGGTTCATGAATTGTACCAAATATGCCATACTGATGAGGGATATTGAAGCATGGGGAGTATATATGAGTGAGTAGGAAAGGCTATATGTGAACTCTGTATTTTCTGCTCAATTCTGCTGTGAACCTGAAACTACTCTAAAAAAATGTCTGTTAATAATAAAAAGAAATTAAATAGATTTCTGTACATTAATTTTGTATTCTGCTGTCTTTTGATGATTTATCAGTTGTAATAGTTCTTCTGTGGAGTCTTTAGAGTTTTCAATATATAGTATCCTGTCATCTGCATACAACAACAATTTTACTTCTTTTCTTCCAATTTGAATGCCTTTTATTTTTTTTTTTTTTGTCTGATTGCTGTGGCTAGGACTTCCTATATTATGTTCAATAGAAGTGGTGAAAGTGGATATCTTTGTCTTGTTACAGAATTTAGAAGGAAGGTTTTCAGATTTTCACCATTGAGTATTATGTTGTCTGTGGGTTTGTCATAAGTAGCTTTTATTATTTTTAGATATGTTCCCTCTCTACCCAATTTGGTTAGAGATTTTATCATGAATGGATATTGAGTAGAATAAACCATATGTAGAGCGTCTTCTTTAATTTGCTCATTTGTTTGGAGGCTTAACATACAGTCTATCAACATAGAATCAGACCAAGTATCCTCCCTGATTATAATGGCTTAAAACTGGAAAACATAGCAAGAGGAAAACTGAAAACACACACACACACACACACACACACACACAAACCAATGGAAATTAAACAACACTCTTTTGACTTACCAAAGAATCAAAGAAGATATTAAAGGGAAAATAAAGATTTCTTTAGACAAATAGAAATGGAAACCAATATACCAGAACTTCTGGATGAAGCAAAAGTAGTTCTAAGAGGAAAGTTCACAGCAATAAATGACTACATTGAGGAGCAAAAAAGATCCTAAATAAACAAACAAAATAACTCTACATCTCAAGGAACTAGAAATAGAACAAACCACATCCAAAGTTATCAGAAGAAATTAAATAATCATTGGAGAAGAAATAAAATAGAGAACAGAATAACAATAGAAGAGATTAACCAAACTAAAGGTTGGTTCATTGAAAAGATAAAGTTGAGAAGCCCTTATCTAGACTGAGCAAAGAAAAAAGAGAAAGGACCCAGTTCAACAAAATTTACATGAAAAAAAAGCTACATTACAACTGATGACACAGAAATACAAAGAGTCATAAGCAGCTACTATGAACTATTATATGCCAATAAAATGGACTACCTGGAAGAAATGGAAAAAATCTTAGAAGCATACAATTCACCAAGACTGAATCAGAAAGAAATAGAAAATGTGAATAGACAAATTACTGATAAGGAGAATGAATAAGTAGTAAAAATTTTACCAATGAAGAAAAATTCAGGACCTAATGGCTTCACTGGTGAATTTTACCAAACATTTAAAGAAGAATTAACACCAATCCTTCCCATATTCTTGTCAAAGATTGAAGAGGAGGAAGCTCTAGAGCTCATTTTAGGAGTTTCACTCTCATTATCATTATTCTGATACTAAAATCAGAAATGTAAACGCCTAGTGAAGAAAACTACAGGCCAATATTCCTGATGAATATAGATGCCTTAGTCAAAGTTTTGTAGTTCTCCACGTAAAAGTCTTTCACTTCTTTGGTCTGATTTATTCCTAAGTATTTTATTGTTCTGGATGCAATTTTAAAAGGGATTGTTTCTTTACTTTCCTTTTCTAATATGTCATTGTTAGTGTAAAGAAATGCCACTTATTTCTATATGTTAATCTTGTATCCTGCTACCTCGCTGAATTATTTTATTAGCTCTAGTACTTTTTGTGTTAAGCCTTTAGGGTTTTCTGTATATAGTATCATGTCATCTGCATATAATGACAATTTTACCTCTTCTCTTCTAATTTGGATCCCTTTTATTTATTTTTATTGTCTAATTGCTATGACTAGGACTTCCAATATTATATTGAATAGAAATGTTGAGAGTGGGGATTCTTGTCTTGTTCCAGATTTTAGTGAGAAGGATTTCAACTTTTCACCATTGAGTAATATGCTGGCTGTAGGTTTGTCATAAATAGCTTTTTCTTATGTTAAGATATGCACCTCTATATCCACTTCCACTTCAGTAAGAGTTTTTATATCATAAATTGGTGTTGAATTTATCAAATGCTCTATCTGCATCTATTGAGATGATAGTGTGATTTTTGTCCTTTCTCTTGTTGATGTGTTGTATCATGTTGATTGATTTACATATGTTGAAACATCCTTGTGTCCCTGGGAGGAATCCAACTTGATCATGGTGTATGATCTTTCTTATGTGTTTTTGGATTCTGTTTGATGATATTTTGTTGAGTATTTCTGCATCTATAGTCACCTAATTTATTGGCCTTTAGCTTTCTTTTTTGGTAGTATCTTTGTCTGGCTTTAGTATCAGGGTGATGATGGCTTCATAGTATGATTTTAGAGTGTTCCCTCCTCTTCAGTGTTTTGGAAGAGTTTGAGATGGTTGTGTATGAGCTTCTCTTTGTATGTTTGATAGAATTTCCCAGTGAAGAAATCTGGTCCTGGACTTTTGTTTGATAAAATGTTTTTATTGCTGATTCTATTTCACTTCTAGTGATTGGTCTCCTCAAATTATCTATTTCTTCTTGATTCATTTTTGGTGGATGGTATGTTTTTAGAAACTTGTCTATTTCTTCTAAATTTTCTGATTTATTGCCATATAGTTGTTCAAAGTATTCTCATTCATTATGATTTTTTGTATGTCTGTAGTGTTGGTTGTAATCTCTCCATTTTCCTTTTTTACAGTGTTTATTTGTGTGCTGTCTCTTTTATTTTTGGTGAGTTTGGCTAGAGGTTTGTCAATTTTGTTTACTCTTTCAAAAGACAGCTCTTGGATTGACTGATTTTTTGTACTGTTTTTTAATCTCTATTTTATTTCTTCCCTGAGCTTTATGATTTCTTTCCTTCTGCTGACTTTAGATTTTGTTTGTTCTTCTTTTTCTAATTACTTTAGATGGTAGGTTAGGTTGTTTATTTGAAATTGTTCTTGTTTTTTGAGGAAGGCCTGTGTCACTATGAACTTCCTTCTTAGGACTGCTTTTGTTCCATCCCATAGATTTTGGGTGGTTGTGTATTCATTGTCATTTGTCCCCAGACACTTTTTAATTTCTTCTTTGATTTCATCATTGACCCATTGTTTTTTTAGTAGCATTTTGGTTAAAATCCGTGCTGTCACTGTTTTCTCATTTGTATTTCTGTGGTTGATTTCTAGTTTCATGCTATTGTGGTCAGAGAAGATGCTTGGAATTATTTCTACCCTCTTAAATTTGTTGAGGCTTCTTTTGTGCCTTATTATGTGTTCTACCCTAGAGAATATTCCATGAGCACATGAAAAGAATGTATGTTCTCTTTTGGGTGGTTGTAAAGTTCTAAAAATATTAATGGGGGATGGAGACCAAGATGGCGGAGTAGCAGGACACTCGTAGCTCATGCTTTCCCACAAATACACCAAGACTCACATCCACGGTCCTACTCAGCCAACCAGAGCACCTGTGGAACTCCGACAGAACATTATCCTCTTCAAAAGACAAAGACGCCAAAAATCTGGTAAGGGAAAAGGAAAAAAGAAAGAAGAAAAGGCAAAACAGTGCAGTACTTGTCCTGTGGGGAGGGAGTGGCAAAGGAGGACTAGCTCTCATTCGCTGGGTCTCCCCTTCTCCAACCGAGAGGCCAGCGGGACAGAGGGGGAGCCTCCAAGGCTCGAATCTGTACGGAGCAGCACTTGACCAACAGAACTAAGTTAAACAGGCACAGAGGGTCCCTGTGACACCCAGCCTGAGACGTGAGCTGGCACCTGGGGGCCAGGACAGGCTGCCAGAGCTGGGCGGAGGATGGGGCCGGCTGCACTGAGGCAGCCATGGGGGACTCCGGGGGGATGTGTGCCATGGTTGAGAGGGTGCACAGGGCAGAATAACCTGGACCCTCCATAAAATAAAGTGGCTGATGTGCCCTGGGAGGAAGGGTGCCATAACCCCATCTCTGAAAACCAGTGGAGGGTTTTTGGGTGAAGAGAGGAAGGGCTCAGGCACAGCCACCATATCCTGCAGCACTTAGCACCCAGTGGGCTCAGGGGCAAAACCTGAATCCACACCTAAGGGTTTGGCAGCCTCAAAGACCAGAGGGAGGCTTCTTTACAGCCTGAGGCAGATAGGATCCTTCCGCTCTGGTCCCTCAGAGAACTTGCTGAACCAAGACAAACAAGGAGATGGCTTTTGGCTGGGAGCAGGGGCGGGGCTGTTCTGCTATCTTCCCCAAACCCGCCTACAGACTGCCCACCCGAGGCAGAGCGGGAAGCTGCACAGAGCTGGGGAGCAACCGGCTCTGGGAGATGGTGGGCAGCCCCCTGCCTTTCCAGCAGGAATGCAGCACCTGACCTTGGTGCTGGGAGGGGGCATGAACCGCCCTCTTACCAGGCCAGTCTGCAACATCTGACTGAGGCATAGGGAGGGTCAGTGACCCGCCCGTCCACAGTGAAGGAGAGCTGCACCTTACCCAGTGTTGGGAGGGGGCAAAATCTGCTTGCCAACAGGCACTAGGAGCAGCACAGACGAGGGTGCCAATGGAGGGTCTCTGGAAACAGCAAGCTGAGTTCACAAAAGAGGGTGAAGACAGAAATACTTCCGATTAGAAGCACACAGTCTCAAGAACACCCCCCTTTTTTTAATCTGTTTTTACCTGTTCTATTTTTTATTACCTTCTTAATTTTTACTTTTTAAATAATTATATATGCTCCTAGTTTTAATCCCATTTAAATTTTTCTTTTGAAAATTTTTATTATTATTTTTAAAAATCCACATCATTTCATTTTCATTCCTCTTGGTTTTGATCTCCTGTGAATGATTATACACAGGTTTCAAATATATTTTCCCCTCTTTTCTCCACTTTTAAACGTTTTTAAAAGACGTCTCAACCTGATTACTATTCTGCTTCAACTTGCTCTTCTATTATTCACTGTACACTGTTTTCAAACATTTTTTTCTCTGTTCTTTTAAAATTCTCTCTTTATTTTATCATTTTTTATCTCTTCTATTTTCTATTACCTTTTTAATTCCTACTTTCTAAACAATTGCATATGCTTCTAGTTTTCATTCCTTTAAAAATTTCCTTTAATTTACTTATATTATTATTACTTTAAAAATCCACCTGATTTAATTTTCATCTCTTTTGGTTTTCATCTCGTGTTATAGATTATACAGAGGTTTCAAATATTGTTTTTTGAGCTTTTTTCCTTTTTTTTTTTTTTTTGAGGATTTTTAAAAAGACGC
>NC_045732.1:54097518-54289295 GCF_009834535.1 Camelus ferus
AAAAAGTAAAAGAGAGACACATAGTTAAAGGAAGATTTTGTGATTTTAAGAAATGATGGTGAGAAAACAAAATTGCTTAACTCACATCTTGTTTCCATTTTGTCCACCAAAGAGAATAAGCTTTGCATTGGGAAGCTGAGGTTAAACGTAGTTATGGAGACATGAAAAAAAAATAAAGATAACACGTAAAAGTACCTAAATAAATGTAAGCCTCAAGCCTCGAGTGATTTACATTCCTTGGCACTAAAATAACTTCCAGATGTGACGACAAAATTATCAGTAATCCATGAGAAATTAGAGAAAATAAGAGAAATTATGGAAAACAAGAAAATTAACAGAAGCCAAGAGTTGTCAATATGGTCTGAGTATTTAAAAAGGTAGGAAGAAGTGGATTCCAGAAATCATAAACTAGTAGTACACTTTAGATCCCTATCAGTGTTCAAAAATAATTTAACAAAAAATATAACACATTTAATAAGAAAGTACGGGTCTTTGGGAGGCAGAGTTTGTTCACTAAGAACAAGTCACGCTAATTTACTTTTAATAGGGTTGTTAGAGTTGGAAAGTCAGAGTTGTAGAAATTGTGGATCTCGATTTCAGCATAGCATTTGACAAAGTCTCTACACCTTAGTGAAAAAAGTGCATAACTATGGGCTGAATAATAGTTTTATTATGTATTTCTACATCTAGTTAAAAAAATTGAAGGGTTAATGTGAACCTGGAGGAAGTCGAAGTATATTACAAAGTAAGGTCTTAGATTTACCATTTGTATGACTACAGACTAAGGAGGAGGAGGAGACAACCTGACTAGAAGGTAGTTTGTGAGAAGAAAAACAATCCTACCACTGCCAAATATAAGCTAAAAACCTGACCTAACCAGTAAAAACTTTAATGTCATTCTACTCTGCAACGGAAGTACAGAATCTAGACAAAATTAGTAGTGGGCACATCTGGGTACTTACTCCTGAAACAGATACTTTAAGAAGGTCAAGGAAGAGTGGTTGTGCTGGTAAAGAAACAGAAAAAAAAAATTGTCATATAAGGAACAATCTAAAGAACTGTAATATTTAGCCAGGGAAGTAGTAAAGACCTAAAGTGGGGGTGGAGGAGAACAATGCAAACATTATTTTTAAATACTTGAAAGGATTAAGTGATTTGGATGAGAAAGTATATTTATTGTTTGTTGATCCTAATTTCACCCAGAAGACTAACGCGTAGAATAGTTATAGGGAAGCATTGTTTGATTCAATATAATGAAAACTTCCTAATAATTACAACTGTCTGAAAATAAAGTATACCATCATTTCAGGCAGATAAGTTCCAAATCACTGCCACTTATCATCAGTTACATAAGGTATGGGATAAAAAGTACGAACAGAAAGGCTCACATCTTAGCTAAGGTGGAGTTGGTTGATGATAGCATTATGGGCTAAGAGATCAGAGGCTTAGTGACCAGCAGAAGGACAATACAAGAATTTGAATGAGAGATTAAGGTACTTCCTGCTAGTGCTAATCATTGAAAAGAGCAAACAATCCAAAGGTTAGGAAAAAAGATAAAAGTGAATTTTCTGTGCACTTTAGCCTTAGAGTTGCTTAACTGATATTTGGAAAACTTTTAACAGCTGGTATATTTTCCCATTTTGCAACACTACTGAGACACAAATTAGACTGAATATTAACTGTCCACAATTAGCAACAAAGAATATCAGAACTCCCTAAATTCTTCTGAGAGTATATCCTTGAATTATCTGATGTCTACTTCTTATCAAAAGCTTTGCTAAGAGACATAATATTTAAGGAAGATAAAGGACATGCTATCATCCTTTTTTTTTTTCATACTAGAACATTTTAAACCTGGACTTTATTGGGTTAGCTCCCAAATAAATACTTCACTGTAGTTCATTGTTATGGGTTATATTTTATCATCTTTTATAGGTTGATACAGTCGTCCCCCCTTATCTGCTGGTGATGTTTCAGGACCCTCAGTGGATGTGTGGAACCACAAATACAGAATCCTATACTTGGCTATGTTTTTTTCCTATGCATACATACCTATGATAAAGTTTAATTTATAAATTAGGCACAGTAAGAGAATATCCAAATTGCCAGCATCACTGCTCTTGCCCATTGGGGTAAAACAAGGGTTACTTGACCACAAGCACTGCAATACCATGACAGTCTATCTGATAACTGAGGTGGTTACTAAGTGACTCATGGGCAGGTAGCATATACAGTGTGGATATGCTAGACAAAGGGATGATTCACTATCTAGGCAGGATGGAGCAGGATGTACAAGATTTCATCATGCTACTCAGAACAGTGCACAATTTAAAACTTATGAATTCTTTATTTCTGGAACTTTACATTTAATATTTTCAGATGGTGGTTGACCACAGGTAACTGAAGCCAAAGAAAATAAAACTGCAGACAGGGGAAACTACTGTAAAAGAAACACCCTTATGAATAACAGCTATTGTTTTTGCTGCCTAATACCATTCACCTTCTGGTAACCATACCTTGATTTTGATCTGCCTCTAGACCATGCTTTTTTCACTTTCCATCTATGTATTCCTGGTGGAGTCCCCTCCTGGCCACAGAGGTGTTCATATGAATCAGGCTGGGTCATTCAGATCATTACACTCACTAGGCCATAATGCTAATTTGGAGGTGAGCAAGTAACCTATTTAGAACCAATGATAGGAAATAAGATTTCTGTCCAGGCTTACCAATTTAGCAAATAAAATACAGGATGCCCAGTTAATTTTTAGTATGAGAGTGTCTCCTGTAATATTTGAGACATATACAGAAATACTCATTGTTTATCTGAGATTCAAATTTAACTAGGCATCTTATATTTAACCCAGTGACCCTACTTCTGCCAGGACTTTAGCACTGCTGCTGTCTCCTAGTGGATGTTAACAAAAGAGGCTTGGAGACTTTGTAGACAATTTGCCCTCATGTGAGAACTGAGAATTAACCCCCATGGAAGAAAGCAGGGTCAAGAGATGGAGTGAAAATGAGTTCTGACAACATTGTTAGAACTTGTATCTAGTAATCCCTGAAACTGGTCTACCTCTGGAGTTTCTAGTTATACGACATAATATGTATCTTTTGTTCATTTCAGCCAGTTTTAGATGAGTTTTCTGTCACTTGCAAACAAAACTGTTAACAGAAAGTACAGTTTTCAAGTGAGAGAGCCCAAAAATACAGAATTGGTTGACTTGAGCAAAGGTACAAGACTAAGGATTCCTCTCTCCTGAGCTGGAAAATTGGCAATCTCCTTGCAGGACATTTGGTCCTGTCTAAAACATTCATAAGATATTTAGTTTACACCAAAAGTTCCTTGATTTATTTGGTCTTGTCCAAAATGATTTGGCATGGACCAAATATACTAAGGTACATTTTGGACAGAACCAAATTTCAAGGACCTTTTGGCATGGACCAAATGTCTTATGGGTGTTGTGGACAGGACCAGTATGTTTTACGGACATTTTGGACAGGACCAAATATCTGCTGACTGGCAATCTTTGTTATGTAGTGGCAAAAGAGACGGTTAAAACTTCACCTGTTTTAGGTTAAGACTCAAAAAGATGAACCTATCAAGGCTGCAAAGTTAAGGGACTAGATATGAAAAGCTTCGGATTTTGGAGCATGACAGTTACTTCTTTTCACTCTGGATAAGGTCCTATAAAAAACAGAGGCTAAAAGTGGCTTATTTGAAAGCAAAGAGGGAAGAAAATCCAGTCTTCCTGAAATACCTTTCTTCCTTTAACCAGAAATTGGAATGGCTGAGTATCATGTAGTATTAGATCCTGGTAAGGCTAGGAGAGCCAACTCTCCTGCTCCAGGTTAAATTAATGATCAGAAGGGTAGGGTGTTGGAAAAAAATGGGAGATAAAATTGGAATATTAGAGAAACAAAATCCCTAGGCCTCTCTAAAATATTTCCTGTTCCTGAGCTCTTGAGCTCTCTTTCTGAAAAAGGCAACAATTATCCCTATTATGCCTCCTCACTGAGGTTATTGTTTTGGATGGTCAGAGATCAAAATGGAGGACACTGAATTGACAGTGGGAGGGATGAAGTTTTTGTTGACAAATGGAAATTCCCAGGATATATTCTATGTTCAAAGATTATGACTCAAGAAACTCTCTGGGTCTGATTACTAATTCATGGTGTTCAGCAAATGAAAATAACTGAAAGTATGCTAAACTTTTAAAGGTGCCATAAAATCTGAGTTCCCAGGCTTCACAGATAAAATCCTGTGCTTATTCAACCCTAAACCAGTGGTTCTCAAACTTGAGCATGTATCAGATTGCCTAAAGGATTATCTTGTTAAACCCCCAATTGTCAGGTCCCAACTCCAGAGTTTTTGATTCAGTAGGTCTGAAGTAAGAGTGCAAATCTGCATTTCAAATAAGTTCTTAGATGATAAGAATGGGAAGAGGGGGCTAAAGCTGAATTGAAATTAAAACAAATAAACCCAAATGAATCTCAAATGAAAAACAACCACACTAAAGAGCAACAACAAAACTTAGTCATAAGTCATCCAGCACCCCTACCTGCACATCACCTGGAGTTCATGGTCAAGAAAGTATATTACTTAAGTGAATGAGAATTTATGTATTCTTTTTGGGGAAGAGTGGTATGTGCATTTTATGTAGACACAGGCATTTTAAAAAAGTGTGTATATGGGAGGGATATTGGGTAGCCAAAAGGAGAATAGCGGACATGATTTGCTATGCTGCATCAATTTGACCTTATAATGGTTACATCAATTTCCATTAGAGGGATCACTCCTCTTCCCATTTCCTGTTCAAGTATTTTCTTACTGAGTTGACTCTAGTCCCAGGAGCTAAACATGAGAGAGGAGGCAGGCTTTGGACCTGTTGCTGCCATCCTGCCATCATGTAGAGTCTGAGCATGGGCCAGCACTGAAAATAGATCTGAAACATGGAGAAAAATATCCTCATGATATTGCCTAAGACATGAATCCAATTAACAAATCCCCTTTGTTTAAGTCAGTTTGAGTTAGGTATTAACACTTGAAACTAAAAAGGTTCCTAATGGATTTGCTGCAATACCACGATTAAAGACATTATTTAGTTCAATGCCCCATGTAAAAGATTATCTTATGTTAAATACTTTTAAAATGTTAGCATCAGCAAAAATGTATCTCTTGCAGAATTGGCATGCTTCTTGTCACATAATTATATAATCTGCTGCATTTCTCTTCTTGTCTTTCCTGACAAGAAGCTCACAGCTAAATTTAATGCTCAATTATATTATCTGTTAGCCCTGGCTTTCAGCATGCTTTTCTTATCATTTTTCACAGTTTTGTTTTTGTGTTTCAATTTTAACAGCCTTACTACATACATGTCTGTTACTATAAATAACCTTGAATCTCTTTTAGAAGAAGAGTGGATAAAATTAGTGTCTGGCACAAGAACACAATATACATCTGTTAAGTAAAAAATGCATCTATTAACAAAGATAATGTATTTTTGTCAGAATCTGAATAATCAGAAGTCAAATACAGTAGCTTACTTAAAAATACTAAAAGAAAATCTAAAATATCTATGTACAGAAAATATAACAAATGTATCTGAGAGTCTTGAAGCACAAGAGAAAGGGCACGCTTGGCTCCTAACCTGTGCTTACATAATGAGGTGAGGAACAGGGATGACGAAAGAGAGATAAAGGAAGAGAGGCTGTTGTAGGCTTGAATGGAGTAGGTTCTAATTCAAGAAAAAGCCAGTAGTACAGACTGGGATTTCAAAATTTGTAGATACTGACAGGCATATGCAGAATAGATAAACAAGATTATACTGTATAGCACAGGGAAATATATACAAGATCTTGTGGTAGTTCACAGCGAAAAAAATGTGACAATGAATATGCGTATGTTCATGTATAACTGAAAAATTGTGCTCTACGCTGGAATTTGACTCAACATTGTAAAATGACTATAACTCAATAAAAAAAAAAAGTAAAAAAAAAAGCCAGCAGTAAAAAGAACATAAATTCTAATTTCAAAAATAGGTCCCCAACATTTTCAATCTATTTCTCCAAATAAAGAGGAAGGAACTGGTGGAATCATAAGAGAAGTAAATTGTGGTCTGCTTCTTTTACCCCTCACCCTACCCTCTAAGACAACCTAAGAAGATTAAATCAGGTTTAGCCTGGTAGGACTAAATTATTTTAGGGCCCCACTCAACAAAAATGCATTCCTTATCTCGGTAGCTAATGTTTAAAAGGCAAATGCAGAATGAAGTAATACCTTAGTGGAAGACGTTGTTTAAGTATTATGATGTATAAATAATGATCAGATATTTTACTAAGGGTTTGGGGAGATGTGGAATATGAAAGAAGAAAAAGCAGAAGAGAGATGAAAATGAGGTGGCTGGTGGGAAAGCAATTTTTGCAGACTTTCCAAAGTTGCACTAAGGTCTATCCTATATAAGAAGTTGAGAAAAACAGAAGAGGTACATGGAGATTCTGACTGCCGGGCTCCAGATGTATTTCTGAACCTCATATTAAATTAAATTTCTATATGTGTATGCATAGCTGCTATCACCTAACATGGCCTATAAATGTATGATTGCTTTTTTGGGGGTAGAATTTCTATTATTCTAATTGATTCTAAGCTTAAAATAAATTTTCCAATACTTAAAGATTAAGATTTTCATTTGTCTTTACTGCAAAAAAGGTTAAGTTACCATCTTAACTTAAAGGCAAATACATTCTCCTGATAAGTCCTAAAAATATTTTAAGCTCTTCATTTTCCTGACTTCCTTGCCTTATAAGAACATTAGAAGAGTGATCCTAAAGTGAGAAAATATTACAGTTCAGGAAATATCAAGGTATATGCATAAACAAATTGTCTTTTGAAACACTTTTACAACTGGCACCTGAACAATCTATAGAAACTTTCAATGAAATATGAAAAGTAGATGTATGTGTTTATAAAAGTAGACATAGTTTTATATCCATAAATGATCAAGCAAGGTCAAATATAAAATGTTAGAAAGTTGCAGCCTTTTTATTTAATACCCAGAGAATGCCAGTAATTTAACATGATATCTTGATAAGTGTTGCCCACAGAGTTTTAACAAGAACAAAAATAAATAAAATTTCGATGTCATCTTTGGCATGTTATAAATTCAAAATGACAGCCATTTCTTTAGCAGCACTGTGAGGGACAAAAACACCGTAGAATGCACTACTGGATTTGATCTTACATGAAAAATGTTGTACAATGAAATCTTTAATGTCGAAAGGAACAGTGCTTTAAAGAAAATAATTATATAATAATGATGGCATAAACTTCATAATGTAGTCAGAAAAAGACAATACAGTTATCTGACTATTGGGGACCTTTTCTTTCAATTGTAGCTTTTAAGTTTTAAAGTACATATGAATCAAATTTACACACAACTTCTACTTAATGCTGTTTCTGTCTTGAGAAGTGCAAAAAAAGTCAGCAAATATATTTTCTATACCAGAAAATAAGTTTAGGAATCCCAAAGTGTTTCAGAAGTGTTGGCAAGGCTTTTTCTTTTTTTTCAGTGTGGCTTTAGAAAACTATGCTCTCCTTGCATAAACCCTATGTAACTCATAACTTCCAACACTACTTACTCTTTCAAAAAAAAATCAAACACAGAAAAACCATATTCTCCTTTTTTGTACTGTGGAATTTAATGTAAAATAAATTCTCATTTCCAAACCATGCTGCCATTTGGATATTTAGTTAAAGTTTCTTATATAACTTTAAAAATGGTCGTTTCTTGCTCGACTGCTTTCATGATGTTAAGAATTTTACCATACTAAAAAAAACACATTTTTTGCTGTAAGTCTTCTCAATTTCAGAGAGACTGAATATGAAAAGAGAACTCAAATGTGACACCTGCACAGTATTAGTTGATAGGAAAGAAAAAAAGCAAATAAATCTAATTGGTCACATTATGACAATTTATTAAGAAACTAAAGGACTTAACACATTCTCTAGAACTGTCCCACATAAAATTAGATGCTTAATAGATATCATAGATATCTTCTGAAGAGTAAATTAGTTCATGTAATTAGACAAATAGAATGAAAGCAAAATAGTCATCCAAAGAAGCTCCATTGTACAAGGTTTAGAAATGTGAATATAAAACAATAATGTGGCAATCATATATATATATATATATATATATATATATATATATAAGATAAAATCAAATATTATTTATATATATATATTCCTAAGCATTTAGCTAAGATTTCTTGTTAGTCAATAAACTAAAAGGTACATAATTTGTGGGATATTACATAAGTAAGCAATCTTGAATTTCTGTAATTTAAAAATTATTTCCTTTGTGTTTTTCTTCATATTTTAAAGAAACTTATTGCTTATAACTTAGGGCTTACTATACTTTCAACTATTAGCAACCAAACTGAATATTAGATGATCAAGCATTATCATTTCATTCAAATTATATGGACTTCACTATACTGTATGACTAAAACAAGAAACAGTGCATCCATGAGTATAATATGTTTACAAATAATCACTATCAATGACACTACATTCTTGCATAGGAAGGCAGATAGCACAGTACTGAAATTTTCTGTTAATTTCAGTAATCATTCATTTTGAGATACATGCCAAAAATACCTGAATGAGGTTTGAAATGTAAGAAATTGTTCTAAAGGAGTTTAATTGTAGTTGACCAATCTGTACTTAATATGGCTTGCTTTCTTGTTAAGAAATCACATTGTGATAAACAGGCTCTCTGTGTTCTGAAATCTAGACAAAGGATCTGGAGACTTCGACTACACTGATGGTTTGCATTCAATTTTTCTGTGCTCTTGTTTCTTTATCAATAAAATAGGAATAGGGGCTGAGGCCAGGGAGACTCCTTATGTTATATGCACTATGTACTATGATAAACAAGAATACCAGATAAATATGGGCTTAACAACAACTGCCTCCCTCCACACCATTCTGTCACAGAAGTTCACTGTGAAGTTCATTCTGATTAAAAAGCTTGGAAGTTTTAAAAAGAAAATGTAGATTGAGAAATAGCAAGGAAGCTGTGCAAAAAAAAAAAAAAAAAAAAAAAAAAACCAAAAAAAACCAAAAAAAAAAAACCAAAAAAACCCAAATTTTTCTGATAATCTGATCCTAGGGTACACTGTATAAATTTCTTGCCCAAAATATCTTCCCTGAGAATAACTGAACTTAAAATTATTCTCACCTGTTTAGACTGCCTGAAAATGCAGCAACTAGAAACTCATCTGATTAATGGACATCTTCTTTGAAAAATGCCAATTATCTATTAGCCACTGACAGAAAAATGTGAATTAATTTGAGATAGCTTTCCTTTCGCCTTTTTTTTTTTTTTTTTTGCTGAAAATAGCTGCTCTGTGAGAATGAAGTTCTGATTCAGGGAAGGAGAAGGGTGGGAGGTTCTTTTGGAGCACAGAATCCTTCTGGAGGAAGCTTTAATCATGGAGTCCTCTGTGAAGTACTCAAGTAGGATAGCATGTGGGAGCTGGAAAGCCAGGAGAAAGAGAATGTAGAGAATACCAAAGACATACTTTGCCTAGTTTAAAGCGTAAGCTTTTCAGTTGATCTTAATGCCAAAGTAAGTGGTTCTTTTCCTTCTTCATAAATGAAGGGCCTCTTACTGTCAGGAAATACTATTCAATCAGTATAAATAAGTTTCTGCGGGAAGTACTATTATTTTAACGTGATGTTTCAAAGAGAAGACATTACAAACATCAAGATTTGAGTTGCCTATACATATGAAATCCCTTTGGGCTAACTAGAGGTGCTATCAAAATATTTGACTATGTTTAATTACCAATGGCAATACATTACAAAAATCAATGTTTAGGCATTCATGAATCTAAGAAAATAGGCTAAAGTTTGATTTTCATAAAAGAATTAAAACCATTATTGTTTCCCACAAAATCACCAACACAAGCACTACACTTTAATTTTCTTACAAATGGTTTCCTGAGTTTATTCATGATAATATGTGCTTTAGGACAATAGATAGTTCTGTCTATCTGGGCAAACCGGGTGTTTTCCCTTTGAGGAAAAAAGATACAATATCCTCTCCTCTCCAGAACAATAATAACCCCAAACTGTGCTATCATTAAATACTACCAAGAACCATCAATTAAAAAGAAAAACAATGCAAAATAAGTGTTCACAAATCCATCAGAAACTACAGTATTGCAAAGTCTCATAGAAAGGATTTGTTTTTACTGGTTAAGCATTTATAGAAGTCCCATCAAAAATTGTCTCATTCATTTCTGATTTGTTGTTCTAAATTAGTTTCAGCCAAAATGGACATGATTAGGCATCTGTACCTGGGTTCGTTCTACAGAATGAAGGTGTAATATCAAGCTTTCCCTTATAATAGGTTGCCCCCTATTACTGTTGTTAAGCTACCATATTTGAATTTTCCAGAAGAAAACTCTCACACAATTATTGGGAAATCCACTAGCATATATGTGTCTTTTCCACATTGTCAATCCTCACTTGAGTGATACAGAATCATGCTGTTCATTACTTAGTTCTGATAATGTTCCTTTCATGAAAGGACTGTATGACACAACCTTTCAAAGAAAAATCATTGAGAAATTAAGATCATCTACTTTTAAAAACTACTGATTATGGAAAAACTGAAAGTTACTTTGTGATCATTTTTCATTTTCCAACTGCACTTACTCTAATTCTATTAATACAAAAGCATAGATGGAAATAGTATCTTTGTTCTGAAAAGTTGAACACCAAAATCATACCTCTGACTTTGTCATACCAATTCTGATAAGAAGACATAACATCACAAACAAGATAATGACAAGAGGGAAATAAGTCAGAATGTAAGGACATAAATTGTCACATGCAAGTACTTCTAGTAATAAAGCAAAATGAGAAAATAAAAAGCCAGACTGGGACATAAAAATCCAGAAGTTATGATCCCAGTTACACTTCTAAGTAATGTTTTCTATGTAACATTAGATGTTCTTTAGTGTCTTTCACTTATTGCAAAAAGACACCTCAAAATAAGGATACATACTTTTATACATCACACACAAGAAACAGATCTTTGTGCATGGAATATATATCACTTACATTATAAAGAGAATTATGTATAGTTTCTTTTATTATATACGCAAGTTACAAGTCTCTTTCCCTAAACTGTATACTTCAGCACTCACTAATCACCTCTCTCTCTGAATTAAGCAAAATAAAATACACAACAGTGTATAAAGCACACACAAGTAGATCGCTTATATTCACTAAACAAAAGTGTAATATCCTCCAGTTTACATTCATGAATTCTTTCTGTCAGTAGCAGTAGCAGCAGCAGCAGCAGTAGTAGTTAGTAGTAATGGTATTTTCTTCAATAACACAAAAAGATTCCTAAAAATTCCATAATTTAGATAAAACAATACATACTATGCAGTGGTTCTGAATCATAAAATTTAATAATAGGACCAATTTGGCCAGACCTTTTTTTCAATGAATAAGACTTTAAAATGTGTTCAAATTTTATGTAGATCATTAATATTACCGCCTATTTAAAAAGACACTTTATCTTATGGAAGTATTACTATTATGTACCATTGTCCAAAGTTTACCGAAATGTGTTACAATTATATTATGTGTGCTAAGCCCACAAGTCCACTACAGTAAAATTTCAACTATATGACCAAAGGATTCAAATTAGATTAATATGCTACACTGTAATTCAAAGCACATGAAGTCTAAAAAACAACAGTGTAGTTCATTATAAACGGGACAGATGATGATTAAATCCAATTGGTTAACTTGAAAGTCAGCTTACATAACACCAAGGAAGTGCTAACACCATGTACTTTATTTTCAAAGGCTTAACTATGACCTATTTAGTAGATTACAACACTAATATAAAGCCTTTGGCTAAAAAATTCTTCACTTGTACTACAATTCCATTAGATGTAACATTTACAGAAGCCTTATGGAAACCTTTATTTCTAGATGAGGCCACTTATGGATAATATATAGGTTTGTATGAACACATTATCTGTGATTTAATTCTTCTGTAAAACTTTGGCACCAACCATAACAGGAGTTCACATATTAGCACAAATGATTTTTGTTCTGGCACCAAACTACTGTTTACATTTTAGTAATTACAGAGTCAAATGAACGGAGAACTTTGGTTGTACACAATAACAAGCTTCTACAACACATTTTTGTTTTTCTTATTAAAAAAAAATCTATCCTTTCAGAATCTAATGCTAAAAAATACTGACACTGCTTGGAATTATACTATTACATTTGCATCTTGATTCTTGGTAATGATTCCGCAAACCATTATTTTACAAAACCAGAAAAACTATTAAAGTAACTTTATTTGAAAGGAAGAAGTTAGTGTGCAGAAGAATTGTTAGGACCTTGTAGACACCAATTATATACTTAAATAAACAAGTGGACACTGCTGAAAAACAACATAGTATGAATATTGTGGACCTGCATATGTTTTTTACCTCACTCCCCCTAAAAAAAGGAAGCTTAAACAGAATATTCAAGTAATGTAGCAGAAAACAATGCCTTTGATATAAGATTAGACAAAAAGCCACACATTTAATTTTCTCTTCATCCAGTTTGCCTGAGGAACACTAAAAATCTTACAGGCCAGTTGATGTTCGTTTTTTCATGCTCCGTCGCTGAGCTAAGCTTGAAGCAGCAACAGGCTCTAGGACTGGTTGAAAGGTCTTGCAAGTCAGAGCAGAGTATGTGGCAACCACTGCTCCCTAAAACAATGAGAAATATCACAAATTGAATAACAATCTCTGGAGGTTAAAAAAAAAAAAAACTTCCACAGTATATCACGAGAGGTTTAACCAGAATGCAACCTTTTCCCCCCAGGAAAATAACTGAGAATCCTTATCTGTGTATTGATGCTCCCTTGATTAATTAACACCTGATTACTAGTATATTTTTATTTCAATAATTATGTTTCTCACGAATTTTTAAACACTAAAATGTATTATTTTTATCAGCCTTTCATAACTCATCTACTTTGCTTTTAACTATTTTTAATTTTAATTTTTAATAGGAATTGTATATATTTAAGTCATACAACATGTTATTTTGATATACATAGTAAAATGATTACTACAGTCAAGCTAATTAACAATTTGTCCTCACACGTACTTCTCACTTTTGTGTGTGATGAGAACACCTAAAATCTACTCTTAGCAAATTTTCAGTATTCAATATAGTGTTAACTATAGTCATCAGGCTTCACATTAGACTCTCTATACTTATTCATCCTACATAAATATAACTTTCTATGCCTTGACCAACATCTCCCCATTTCCCCATCCTCCCTGCTCCTAGTAACCACTGTGCTACTCTCTGCTTCTACACATTTGATTTCTTTAGATTCCATATATAAGAGAGATAATGTGTTTTTTTTTTCTTTCTGTGTCTAGATTATCTCACTTAGCATAATGTCTTATAGGCTCATCTGTGTTGTTGCAAATGGCAGGATCTCCTCCTTTTAAAAAGCTGAATAATATTCTATTATATATATTTCATATATATGTACATTATACATATAGGATTCCATATATATATATATATATATATATATATATATATATATATATATATATATATACACACACACACATACACACACCTACACACAATTACTTTATCCTCAGAGATATTTGCACTCCCATGTTCATTGCAGCATTATTCACAATAGCCAAGATATGGAAACACCTTAGTGTCCATCAACCGATAAATGTATAAAACACTAAAATTTAAAATCTAGGTTTGAAAACAAACTTATGGTTACCAGTGGGGAATGGGGGTGCTGGAGGGATAAATTGGGAGTTTGGGATTTGCAGATACACACTACTATATATAAAACAGATAAACGACAAGGTCCTAGGGTACAGTACAGGGGACTATATTCAATATCTTGTAATAGCCTATAATGAAAAAGAATATGAAAAGGAATAAAAAAGAATATGAAATTCAGATATATATATCTGAATCACTATGCTGTACACCAGAAATTAATAGAAAATTGTAAACTGATTATACTTCAATGAAAAATACAAAATAAATAAAATCTAAGTTCAATGTCTATACATATGGAAACTTTCACCAAATACATAGGAACCAACAGTAATCTTTTGTTTCTATATGAAACTTGCATTTAGTCTGCTTCAAGTCCCAGTGTCTTTTAAGAGCAAGTCAAATACAATCAAGAAATTTTTATTTATCATTAGTAAGGCAGTAGGTAAAGAAGGTTAAGAAGATTCCATGGTTGTTATTTAAAAAAACAAACCAAAACAAAAAATCTATTAAGATACCTTTAAAAAAAAAGATATTTTAAGGTAATTATATGTGTCATCAGTGAATGGCATGCAATGGCTTTATTAGGTATCAAGTATTTAGAAGGTGCATAAAAGTATGTTTGTTTTACCTTAACAACATGTGATGTATCATTTCTATTTGGCTGATCATTTGGCAATTGATCTCTGTGGGTTATCCACGAGTGTTTTAATACTTGTTCTGTAGTGTACCGCTGATGTGGGTCCATATGTAGCATATGAGAAAGCAAGTCCTAAATTAAAATGAAAAAAATATATATATACATATATGAAACTACATAACATGAAAGGTTTAGTAAAATATACCATTTCACGTTTTCTGAAAATATGAAAGCATCAATATCTTTGCAATCTGTTTTATATGACCTACCATTAGGGAAAACAAAACCTATACACTGCAGTTAACTGTTAAAAGAGAATCTTGAAACAGATTTCTCTATATATAAGTACAATAGATAAATTCTTACTTATCATTCTAAAATCAGGGATACCAAATCTGTGGACTGGTAAGTGGTTAGTGAGAGAGGAGGGAAATGTAAAGTAGCAGGAGTTACACTGGAATGTGCTAAATTGTCAAGAGGAGAAAGTAATTACTGATCTTTGCTGGTAATCTGGATCCCAAATTATAAGAGTATCTGTATATAGATACAACATGGGGGGGGTCTCATGTTGTTAATATACTCAGTAACTGGTGGTTTACTGTATAAAATACTAAAGAATGCAAAACATAAGTCCAAGATTAGCAGCTGATGGTTAGCATAGCAGTGGTCAGAACATTGTAAGTTTTTCATCAGAGTAAATGTGAATATGCTTATTTTCTCTATGTTGTAATAAAAACTTGTAAATGTAATATAACTTCATAGTAAAACACAACTTTAAATCTATTAAATGATGTAACAATTTTAAATAAACTATCTCTACCAAGCATCTTTTATAGAAAGGAAAATTAAACTTTCCTTAACAAGCATCTTCTAAAATAGAAATAAATCATTTGTGAACTTTTTATCAATAGCAGAAGCAGTGAGAAACTAAAGACTCTACATAGCAACATCAGAATTTGAAGAATAGTGTAACTGGTTGAAACTATGTAGAAGAGTAGAACAACCAATCTAAAAAGTCTATTGGAAAAAGAACATATGCATAGAATCAAATTTAAAAATTTAAAAGAATATAACAGTGAATTACTTCAATAAAACAGACATAAATGATAATCATAAAAGTGATAAAAGTTCAACAGTCCAAGGATTTCTGCCTCTGGCTAAAATGTAAAACCAGGGACTGGATTCACTCACTTGTTTGAAATCAAGCCCTTCCAAAGGAAAAAATAAAATAAAATATAGAAAACAAGAGTTTTCAAGAGAGCAGATATTAGGCAATGAAGGAAAGTAATCCCTAAAAGATAGGAAACAAATCAAGTAAGTCCTATGATTGCCCCAGCCTAGAACCTTAAGAGAGTTTTCAGGATGCTGCACAGGTAAAGAAAACCCAGGCAGAGCCTGGCAGATTTCTTGAGTTAAGGAGACAGAACTGAGAGTCAGGGGAGACCAAGGCAGACAGAGTTAGCAGGAAAAACTAACAAAGATGTGTGAGAAGCAGAGAGAGAACTACAGAGATCTGTATGGGGTCTCCTTCAAGTGTTCAGCAGATCACTGACAAACCACTATATGGTGAAAAAAATAACAAAGGTTATGGGAAGAATGAACCATATGAAAGGATTAGAGGGAAATCGGAGTTCGTGGGGTGAAGAATACTGCCTGTTCCCACCAGCTATACTGGAAAACATTATATTCACAGAGTATTTGGTAGAGAAATTGAAAGAAACCTGCCTGAGTAATGAGTATCCCTAGATTAAACACTGTTTTGCTCCTGTCTAAAAAATCTTAAAAGGAAGACCCAAAAGTAACAAATTGTTTCCCCTAACTTAATTGTGGCCCAGAAAAAAGCTCAAGAATAGGAATACAAAAGCATCCAGCACTCACCAGGGTAAAATTCACTATGTCAAGCTTCTTATCAAAAATTACCAGGCATACTAAAGAGAAGGAAAATACAATGCATAATGAAAAGGAAAAATCAATCAATCAAAATTGACCCACAATTGACACATATATTCAAAAGTTAAGTAGAGACAGAGAAGATATAAAAAAGACACAAATAAAACTTACAGAGATGAAAACTAAAATGTGAGACAACAAAATAAATCAAATAGGATTGATGGCAAATTTAATATGGCAGGTAAAAAGACCGGTGAAGGCATAGCAATAGATACATTAAAAAAAAAAAAAGAGTGTAAAACAAACAAGCAAAGAGCAGAGCATGAGTGAGCTATGGGACAACTTCAAGTGACATACAGAAGTGCAACTGGAGTCCCAGAAAAAAAGAGGAAAGAGAAGAAAAGAATATTTGAAGAAATAATGCCTCTAAAATTTACAAATTTTATGGAAACTATGAAACCACAGATCTAAGAACTCAATGAACCCCAAGTATAAGAAATAAAGAAAATTACATCAAAGCACATCAAACCTAATTGCTCAAAACCTAAGACAGAGAAAATTTTAAAAGTAACTAGAAAAAAGAAAAAAAGGCATGTTACATATAGTGAAACAAAGATAAAAATAACAACCCCACAGGTATATGCATCAAGCTGCACTGGGATACAACCCCACCCACCAATGGTGGGGTACCAGCCCTAGGTTCCCCCAAGCCTTGCAGATTGCCACCCTGGCTTCTGGTCCTGTCCTACTAGCAGGCCAGCACCAGCACTGGGACTACTCAGGCTGAGCAACCAGCCATGCCAGGACCCAGCTCTGCCCAACACAGAGCCAGCAGCCACCACACAATGCAGGGCCTGGCAGCCAGCTGGGTTGGGGTCAGTGCTGCCTATCAGTGTGCCCATAGTAGTTGGCTCCACCACAACAGAAGGACCCACACAGCACACACATGGGGTACCAGTAGCACATATACCTCTGGTGACTTGAGTGGAGTAAGCTGATGGGCCCCATAGGATGACTCCTATACAAGGCCACTTCTCCAAGATCAGGAAACAACTGATCTACTTACTATATAGAAATAAACACAGAGAATTGGGGAAAATGAGGAGACAGAGGAATATGTTCCAAATGAAGGAACAAGACAAAAACCTTAGAAGAACTAAACGAAGTAAAGGAGAGCAACCTACCCAATAAAGACTTCAAGGTAATGACCATAATAATGCTAAATGAACTTGGGAGAAGGATGGATGAACACAGTGAGAAGTTTAATAAAGAGTTACAAAACATAAGGAGGAACCAAACAGAGCTGAATAATACAATAAATGAAATTTAAAAAAAAGAGAAAAACACTAGACAGACTCGAGTAGATGAGATGATAAAGAGAAATGGATCAATGAATTGGAAGACAGAATAGTGGAAATCACTCAAGCTGAACAGGAAAAGAAGAATTTAAGAAATGAGGATAGTTTTAAAGAGACTTCTGGGACAATAAGAAGAGTACTAACATTCACATTACAGGAGTCTCATAAGGAGAAGAGAGATAGGGTTAGAGAATTTATTGGAAGAAATAATGGCTGAAAACTTCCACTACCTGGGAAGGGAAATGGATGTCCAGGTCCAGGAAGCAGAGACAGAAATAAGATGAACCAAAAGAGATCCACACCAAGCCACACTGTAACTAAAATGGTAAAAATTAAAGATAGAGAATCTTAAAAATGGCAAGAGAAAAGCAACTAGTTACATACAAGGTAATTCCCAAAGTCTTTCAGCAGAACCTGCAGGCCAGAAGGGAGTTCCACAATATAGTAATGAAAGGGCTTAAAGGACAAACCATACAACCAAGAATACCTGACAAGGGTATCACTAACTTTGAAGGAGAGAGTTTTACAGAGAAGGAAAAGCTAAGAGTTCAGTACCACTAAAGCAGCTCTCCAAGAAATCTTAAAAAGAATTTCTCTAAGTAGAAAAGACAAGACCAAAACTAGAAATATGAAAATTATGTAAGTAAAAATTTCATTGGTAAAGGCAAAGATACAGTAAAGATCAACCACTATAAGACTACTAGGAAGGTTAAAAGACAAAAGTAGTAAAATCATCTATATCCACATTAAACAGTTAAGCGATATACACAAAAAGATGTAAAATATAATATTAAAAACATTAAACATAAGGGGTGATAAATGCAGAGTTGTTAGATAAGTCTGAACTTAAGAGAAAATTAACTATAAATGATCATATATGCTGTTAAATGACATCATGGTAACCATAAAGCAAAAACTTGTAAGACACAAACACACACGAAAAAAGAATCCAAACATAACAATAATGATAGTCATCAAATCAAAAAAGAACAAAAGAAAAAAAGGAACAAAAAAGAATGACAAAAACAATCAGAAAACAATGAACAAAATAGCAATAAGTACATACCTACCAATCATTATTTTAAATGAAAATGAATGAAATACTACAGTCAAAAGGCAGAGTAGCTGAATGGCTAAAAAAAGACAAGACCATCTACATGCTTCCTATAGGAGACTCACTTCAGATCTAAACACACACAAAAAATGAATGTGAGGGGATAAAAAAGGTGTTCCACCCAAATGGAAACAAAAAGAAAGCTGGGGTAGCAATACTTGCATTAGGTGAATAGACTTTAAAACAAAGACTGTAACAGGAGAAAAAAAAAAAAAGGACATTACATAATGATCAAGGGATCACTCCAACAAGAAGGTATATCAATTATAAACATATTTGCAACCAGTGTTGGAACACCTAAATATATAATGCAAATAGTAATACATATGAAAGGATAAATTGACAGTAACACAGTAACAGTAGGGGGACTTCAAATACCACATTTACATCAAAGGACAGATCATCCAGAGAGAAAATCAATAAGGAAACACTGTCCTTAAATGACACATTAAACCAGATGGAAATAACAGAAATACACAGAACATTTGGTCCAAAAACAACAAAACACACATACTTTTCAAGGGCACATGGAATATTCTCCAAGGATAAATCACATGCTAGGCCACAAAATAAGCCTCAATAAATTTAAGAAGATTGAAATCATCAAGCATATTTTCCAACAATGGCATAAGACTAGAAATCTAGAACAAGAAAATAAAACTGCAGAAAAACACAGCTGTGGAGTCTAAATAATATGCACAAAACAACCAGTGGATCACCAAAGAAATCAAACAAGTCAAAAAATAACTAGAGTCAAATGGAAACAAAAACACAGAGATCCGCAATCTATGGGCCACAGCAAAAGCATTTATTAGAGGAAAGTATATAGTGATACAAGCCTACCTCAGCAAGCAAGAACAACTGGAAACAATCTAACCTTAAACTTAAAGGAACTAGAGAAAGAAGGAAAAACAAAACTCAAAGTAAGTAGGAGAAAAGACATAATAAAGATCAGAACAGAAATAAATGAAAGAGATTAAAAACACAATAGGAAAAAAAAACACTGAAACTAAGAGCTCATTCTCCAAAAATATAAACTAAATTGACAAACCTTTAGCTAGACTCACTGAGAGAAAAAGAGAAAGGGCCCAAATCAATAAAATCAGAAATGAGAGAGGAGAAGTTATAACTAATAGCATAGAAATGCAAAGTATCATAAGTGATTGCTACAATCATACTCCAATAAATGGACAATCTAGAAGAAATGGATAAATTCCTAGAAACTTATAATCTCCCAAGACTGAAACAGGAAGAAATATAAAATGCAAACAGACCAAATACCAATAATAAAATTGAATCATTAATTAAAAAATTCTCAACAAACAAAAGTCCAGGATAAATGGCTTCAGTGACGAACTCTATCAAACATTTAAAGAAGAGTTAACACTCATCCTTCTCAAATTCTAGAAAGCTAAAGAGGAAATAATACTTCTGAACCCATTTTGCAAGGCCAGCATGACCCTGAAACCAAAACCAGACAAAGACACCACAAAAAAAGAAAATTACAGGCCAAGATCAATGATGAACACAGATGTAAAAACCCTCAATAAAATGTCAGCAAACTGAACAATACATTGAAAGGAACATATAACATGGTGAAGTGGGATTTATCCCAGAGATGTAGAGGATGGTTCAATATCTACAAATTAATCAATGTGATACACCACATTAACAAAGTGAAGGATAAAAATCATATGATCATCCCAACAGATGCAGAAGCTTCCGACAAAATTCAACATCCTTTTATGATAAAAAAAATCTAAACAAAGTTGGCACAGAGGGAATATACTTCAACATAATAAAAGCCACTATGACAAATCCGTAGCTAACATCAATGGTGAAATCTAAAAGCTTTTCCTCTAAAATCAGGAATGAGACAAAGATGCCAATTTTCACCACATCTATTTAGCATAGTATTGGAAGTCTTAGCCAAAGCAATCAGACAAGGAAAAGAAATAAAAGTTATCCAAACTGTAAGGAAATAAGTAAAATTGTCACTATTTGCAGGTGACATGACACTATATAGAGAAAACTCATATCTCCACCAAAAAGCATTTAGAATAAATGAATTCAGTAAAGTTGCAGAATATAAGATTTATATACAGAAATATGTTGATTTTGTATACATTAATAATCATCTATCCGAAAGAGAAAGCAAGAACACAATCCCATTTAAACTCAAATCAAAAAGAATAAGATAAAAATAAACTAAATAAATAAATAAACCTAAAAATAAACTTAACCAAGGAGGTGAAAGACCTATACTTTGAAAACTATAAAACACTGATGAAGGAAACTGAAGATGATACAAAGAAATGGAAAGCTATCCCATTTGATTCGATTGGAAGAATTAATATTGTTAAAGTGTCCATACTACCCAAAGTAATCTACAGATTCAATGCAATCCCTATCAAAAAACCCTTGATTTTTTCAAAGAACTAGAACAAATAATCCTAGAATTTGTATGGAACCAGAAAAAGACCCCAAATTGCCAAAGCAATCTTGAGAAAAAAGAAGAAATCTGTTGATATCATACTCCCTGAGGTCAAATTATGCCACAAACCTACAGTAATCAAAAAAGTATGGTACTGGAACAAAAACAAACACATAGATCATAGAAAAGAATAGGGCTCAGAAATAAACTAATGCACACATGGTCAATTAATCTCCAACAAAGGAAACAAGAAAATACAATGGGAAAAAGACAGCTTCTTCAATAAAAGATGTTGATAAAACTAAAAAAATACATGCAAAAGAATCATACTGGACTACTTTCTCACACCACAGACAAAAAATAAACTAAAAATGGATTACAGAATTAAGACCTGAAACCATAAAACTCCTAAAAGAAAACATAAGCAGTACACTCTTTGACATCAGACATAGCAATATTTTTTGAATGTCTCCTCAGTAAATGGAAACAAAAGCAAAAATAAACAAATGGGACAACAACAAACTAAAAAGCTTTTGCACAGCAAAGGAAACTATCAGGAAAATGAAAAGGAAGAATGGAAGAAGATATTTGCAAATAATATGAGTGATAATGGATTAATATCCAGAGTACACAAAGAACTCATACAATTCAACACTAAAAAAACCCAAACAACCTGATTAAGAAATGGACAGAGGACTTGAATAGACACTTTTTCAAAGAAGATCTACATATGGCCAACAGAACAATGAAAAGATGCTCAACACCACTAATCATCAAGGAAATGAAAATCTAAACCACAGTAAGATACCACCTCACATCTGTCAGAATGGCTATTATCAGAAAGACAACAAAAAGTGTTGGTGAGAATACGGAGAAAAGTGGACTCTCACGCACTGTTGTTGGGATTGTAAATTGGTACAACCACAAGGGAAAACAGAATGGAGGTTCCTCAAAAAACTAAAAATAGAACTACCATATGATCCAGCAATTTCACTTCTAGGTATTTACCTGAAGAAAACAAAAATACTAATTCAAAAAGGCATATGCACTCCAATGTTCAATGCAGCAATTTTTACAATAGTCAAGATATGAAAACAACCTATATGCCCATCAATAGACAAATGGATATAGATGTGGTGTGTGTGTGTATATATATATATAAAATACATATATAATATACATAATATATAATATGTATATACACACAATAGACTATTAATAAACCATTAAAAATGAAATCTTGCCATTTGTGAGAACATGAGTGAATCTAGAAGTTTATACTAAGTGAAATAAGAGAAAATCAAATACCACATGATCTCACATATGTAGAATCTAAAAAACAAAACAAATGAACACACATAACAAAACATAAACAATGTCTGCAGTACCATATAATCCTGCAATCCCACTCCTGGGCAAGTATCTGGAGCAAACTCTAATTCAAAAAAGATAACATGCACCTCAATGTTCATAGCAGCACTATCTACAATAGCCAAGACATGGAACCAACCTAAATATCCATCGACAGATGACTGCATAAAGAAAATGCAGATACACATACAATGGAATATTACTCAGCCATAAAAGAGAATGAAATAATGTCATTTGCAACAACATGGGTGGACCTAGATGATCAATATTAAGTGAAGTAAGTCAGACAGGGAAAGACAAGTATCATATGAAATCAGTTATACATACAATCTAAAAAAATACAAATGAACTTATTTACAAAACAGAAATAGACTCAGAGACATAGAAAACAAACTTATGATTGCCAAACAGGAAAATGCGGAGTGTGGAGGGATAAATTAGGAGTTTGGGATTAACATGTACACACTACTGTACATAAAACAAACAACAAAGACCTACTGTACAGCACAGGAAATTATGTTCAATATCTTGTAATAACCTATAATGGAAAAGAATCTGAAAAAATATGTATGTATATGTAACCATCACTTTGCTGTACACCTGAAACTAACATAACATTGTAAATTAACTATACTTCAATTTAAAAAATCCAATAAATAAATAAATAGTGTTATAGATACAAAGAACACACAGGTTTTGCCACAGGGGAAGTGGGGGTATGGTGAAAAAAGAAATAGGTAAAGGAGATTAAGAGGTATCAACTTTCAGTTGTGACATAAATGAGTCACAGGTATGAAATATAAAGTGTGGGGAATGTAGTCAATTACTATGTTAAGACCTTTGGTGATATATCATAACTATACTTATCGTGGTGATCAGTTTGAAATGTACAGAAATATTGAATCACTAATGTTGTGTAAGAGGAACTAACATAGTGTTGTAGGTCAATTATATTTCAAAAACAAACAAATTCATAGAAAAAGAGATCAGGTTTGTGGTTACCAGAGGTGAGGTGTGGGGGAAATAGAATTGGAAAGTAGCCAAAAAATACAAACTTCTAGTTGTAAGTACTAGGGATATAATGTACAATGTGATAAATATAATTAAAACCACTGTATATTATACATGAAAGTTGTTAATAGAATAAATTCTAAGAATTCTCATCACAAGGAAAAACATTTTTTCTATTGCTTTAATTTTGTATCAGTATGAGATTATAGATATTCATTAAACTCGTGATAATCATTTCATGATGTACATAAATCAAATCATTATGCTGGACAACTTAAACTCATACAGTGCTGAATGTCAATTATATTTCAGTAAAATTGGGAGATTCAAAAAACAAAAACAGTAAAGTGAAAATCTAGAATTTTATAATGAGCGAAAATATGTTTCAACAACAATCGGGAAAATTAACAGAGAGAAAGGTCATTTCATAATGATAAGGGGGACAGCCAGTCAAGAGGTCAACTTTATAAACAATTTATGTACCTAAAAACAGATCTTCAAAATACATGAAGCAAAAACTGATATATCTGCAAAGAGAAATAGATTATGGTTGAAATATGAAAGTAGGTATAACAGATTAGTAAGGAGGTTTTATGAAAAAAAATTTATGACATTATATTCAATAATGAACAATTTCCTTGAAAGAAAAAGAATGCCAATGCTTACTCAAGGAGACACTACCCAAATAGCCATTTAGGTGTTAAATATTTTGTATTTATAGTTAAAAACCTCCAATGAAGAAAGCTCCAAGCCCAAATAGATTTCACTGCTGAATTGTAACTGTAAAAATAAATAAAGGAAACCTCATTTAAAATGGAGTCAGGAAGACCTAAAGGGGGAGCTTTCATGTGTCACTCACCTCAGCTTACAGACCCCAGCAAGAAGAAAGAACATTTCCTTCTGACCCAGCAACAACAAACTGCCCACCACCTGCAGCCAATAAACAATCACCACAGCCCTCCCCAATTTCCTACTTTACCTATAAAAGCAAGCCCTTCTCCTTCAGGACTTGCCTATAGGTCACCCTAGCTTGCTCGTCCCAAAGTGCAATTCTCTCCTATTCCCAAAATAAACTCATTTTGCTGGTAAAATAACTGGCTCTTCTGGTTTTTCAAGGTCAACAGAACAAACATTTAAGAAGCAATTCCAATTCTAAATAATTCTTCCAGAAAACTGAAGAGGTAATGTTTCAGAACTCATGTAATGAGGCCAGTATTACCCTGATACCAAAATCAGATAGATATTACTAGAAAACTACAAATCCAAATCCGTCATGAACATAAATGTAAAAATTGTAACCAAAAATTAGGAAATCAAATTCAGTTATATGCATACATAAAAAGGATAATATATCATGAACAAGTGTTGTTTATCCTGGGAATACAAGATAGGTTTAACAACTGAAAATCAATGTAATTCTGCATATAACAAACAAAAAACCATGTGATTTATCTCAAAAGATACAGAAACAGCATTCGACAAAATCCAACACCCACTCCCAACAAAAATGTTCATCAAACTGGGAACAGAATGGAATCTCCTTAACCTAATCAAAAGCATCCATTTAAAACCACAGTGAACCATCATACTCAGTGGTTAAAAAAAAAAGATTTCCCTCAACATCAGGAACAAAACAAAAATGTCCACCCTCTTCACTTCTGTAACACTATACTGCAAGTTCTAGCCATTGAAAATAAACAAACATATCCATATGAGAAAGAATTAAAACTGCTTTTATTCACAAATAACATGATTGTCTATATTGAAAAACTGATGAAATTACAAAAAAAAGCTACTAGAATTAATGTGATTTTATCAAACTTGTAGTATACAAGATCAATATAAAACACAACTGTATTTCTACATACTAGCAGCAAAAAAAAATGGAACATGAAAATAAAAAACAATGCCAGTATGGAGATTCCTCAAAAGACTAGGAATAGACTTACCGTATGACCCAGGAATCCCGCTCCTGGGCATATATCCAGAAGGAACCCTACTTCAAAAAGACACCTGCACCCCAATGTTCATAATAGCACTATTTGCAATAGCCAAGATATGGAAACAGCCTAAATGTCCATCGACAGATGACTGGATAAAGAAGATGTAGTATATTTCTACAATAGAATACTATTCAGCCATAAAAATAATAAAATAATGCCATTTGCAGCAATATGGATGTCCCTGGAGAATGTCATTCTAAGTGAAGTAAGCCAGAAAGAGAAAGAAAAATACCACATGAGATCGCTCATATGTGGAATCTAAAAAAAAAAAAAAAGAAAAAGAAAAAGCCAAATGAACATAAATACAAAACAGAAACAGACCCACAGACATAGAATACAAACTTGTGGTTTCCAAGTGGGTGGGGGGTGGGAAGGGATTGACTGGGAGTTCGAAATTTGTAGATACTGGCAGGTATATATAGAATAGATAAACAAGATTATACTGTATAGCACAGGGAAATATATACAAGATTTTGTGGTAGCTCACAACGAAAAATAATGTGACAATGAAAATATGTATGTTCATATGTAACTGAAAAATTGTACTCAACACTGGAAATTGACACAACATTGTAAACTGATTATAACTCAATAAAATACAATTTTAAAAAATTAAAAAAAAACAATGTCATTTACAATAGCAAGAAAAACAGGAAATACTTAGGTAAAATATATAATAAAAGACGTGCGAGACCTGTACACTGAAAACTATAAAACACTGCTGAAATTAAAGATCTAACTAATTGGACAGAGGTAACTGTGTTCATGGATCAGTAGACTCAACGTTGTTAAAATGTCAATTCTCCCCCAACTGATTTGAAGACCCAAACTCATCTCAATCAAAATCCTAAGAGCCTTTTTTGGTAGAGACTGAAAGGTCTAAAATTCATAAGAAGATGTAAAGGATTCAGTTCAAAACAACTCTGAATAAGAAGAAAATAGTTGGAAGACCAGTAGTACCTAATTTCAAAACTTAATTATAAAAAAATAGTAATGAAGGCAGTGAGGTAATGGAGTAAAGACAAGTAGGTTAATGAAAAAAAAAAAACAGAAAGTATAGAAGTAGAACCATGAATATCTGGGCAGCTGATTTTTGATCAAGATAATGTAATTCAATACAGAAACTATGGCAGTTTCAACCAATGGTGCTGGAACAATTGGGTATCTGTATGGAAAATTTAATGTGAACCATATATTTTACCATATACAAATATTAAATCAAAATGGATCATAGATCTAAAGGTAAAACCTAAAACTATAAAACTTCCAATAAAAAGCACTGGGGAAAACATTTGAAGTTTGGGGTAAGGCAAAGATTTCTTAGCTATAACACCAAAAGCATGATACATAGGAAAAAAATGAAACACTGGCCTTTATCAACATTAGAAACTTCTGCCCTTCAAAAGACACTTAAGAGAATTAAAAGACAATTTATAGATTGAGAGAAAATGTTAGCAAGGCATAGCTCTGCTATAGAACTTGCATCTAGAATATGTCAGGAACTCTTAAAATTCAATAATAAGAAAAACGACCAAAATAAAAAAGAGGGACAAAAGATTTCGATAGATAATTCAAAGAAGATAGATGGCAAGTAAGTACATGAAAAATGCTTAACATCATTAGTTATTAGGGAAATGTAAATTAAAAGTTATTAGGGAAATGTAAATTAAAAATAATATGAGATACTATTACATACCTTAAAAATAGCTAAAATTTTAAAAGAATGATCATATCAAGTATTGGCAAGGATATCTAAGAACTAAAACTCTCATACATTGCTGTTGGAAATGTAAAATGACATAGGCTCTCTAAAAAACAGTTTGGTGGTTTCTTTATGGCCTAATTATTCTGTTCCTGAGTATTTATATAAAAAAATGAAAGGTATGCATCCATACAAACACTTCCACAAGGATATTCACTGCAGCTTTACTGGTAATATCACAAAACTACCACTAACCCAAATGTCTATCAACAGGTACGTGGAAAAACCGTGGGATATCCACATAATGGGTATTATTCAGTAATGTAAAGCAACAAACTATTGATACACTCCAACAACATGGATGAATCTCAAAATAATTATAAGAGAAAGGGACAAAAAAGAATATATACTTGCATGATGTCATTTATAAACATGCCTAGAAGAATGTAAACTAACTTGTAGTATCAGACAATAGGTCTGAGGCTGTCAGGGAATGAGGGGTGGGGGATTGTGAGTTGGGGATATGGGGCAAGAGGGAAGGATTAGAAAGAGAAAATTTTAGGGGTAATACATATGTTTGTTATCTTGATTTTGGTGATGGTTTTGATTGGTGTGTAAATATGCCATAACGTATTTTCATTGGTGTGTAAATATGCCATACATTAAATTATATACTTTTAATATGTATACTTTATTGTATATCAATTATACTTCAGCTAAAAAAAAAATCAATGGTCTAGCCCAAAAGAATAGGTTCCTTTACTCCTACCCACCAAAGTATGTTTCAATAAATAAATTAACCATATGTACTAAAATTTAGTAAGAAAAAAACACTACTGTGCTCAACATTAAACTTTATCTTTTTTTTGTACTTTCCTGAGGATTCTGAAAGTTTACTGAAAAGTACAGAGAGTGATGGTGAGAGAATGAAAAAGAATTTCAGGAGGTGGGCCTATACAAATATTGAAATACACTACTATGGTTTTAATTTTACTCATGAAGGTTTTTTATTGCCAATAGGAATTTCAAAGATTAACATTGGATCATCAGAGTGCTCTATGCATTCTTAGTGATAACAGCTAACACTAAGTGAACATTTATTATGACTATGTGCCACATACACTAATCTGGTTAATCTTCATAACATCCCTGAGGTAGGTACCATTACTATCTTCACTTTGCAGATGTGGAAACTGAAGCACAAAGATGTTGAGCACCATTCCCAAGGTCACATAGCCAGTAAGTATGTAACACATAACTAGTAAGTAAGGATATGCATCCAGGCAGTCAGTAAGAGCCTGGCTCATAAGTACTAAACTATGCTACCTTCCAATCTTCTCTATTAAACTCAATGTTGATGTCTGAACTTTAAATAATTAATTGTTGCTTTCTTTTTAAAGTAATAACTATCATGTAAACACGATGAGTGCTCAATGTTTATAGCACTAAGTAAGTATTCATGGAAAATATCAAAATCCCTGTTTCAGAAAAAAATCAGTTTTTCATAACAAAGTGCAACAATATTAAATTTTATTATATATTCATTGAAAAAATTTAACCAAATTTAAGGACAGCTAAAGCTAGGATGACCATATAATTTGTTATCCAAACTGGGACACTTAAGAGCCAAAGGCACCTAAACCAAGACTGTCCCATACAAACTGCGATGTATGGTCAACCGTGTTAAAGCAAAAAGGATGTAATTATTTCTATGGCAAAATTCAGCTAAGTTATATAAGACTGAGACTGTCAATTTATATTTGGAGATAAAGACTGATTTCCAAAAGCAAAGTAGATTCTCCTTAAATTAAAATGAAAATGCAGTAAATACGGCCATGTCCTAAATGCTTACAAAACATATAATAATTGTTTCCTTGGAAAGACATGAACAGGATGTTGATTAGTTTTTGACATCAAATGGCTTCACAGCCAAAGTATCAACGTTTTGCTACTTTCTTTTAAAGAATTCGAAGCAGTTTTAATAGGACTTAATTTATATTATTTCTTTTCGTCTCCCTCGAAAATAAGTAGCAAGTTGTCCTTGACAGAATGACAGGAAGATGGACGACAAATGAAAGAGTAAAAATATCATTATCTTAAGTAATACTCACTGAATTTTCTTGATAGCTAAGAGGAAAATGAGTTCACCCACAGTTTGCAAAAATCTGTCACTTTCATATGAATAATTCCATTTTTATCAAAGTAGATATAGCAGTGTTGGCCAGTTTTGGAAGATATACAACTATGACAAGATATACAACTAGCTGGGTATTTAGTTAGATAATCTAATTGGAAGAAAACCATTACTAATTAAAATAATTCACCTAATCTAACTTAGACCTCAAAGATATCTTATTTTTTATACCCATTTTAAGTAAATGCCAGCAAAACTCCATATTCCTTGAACAAACATGAATACAGGAGAATAGCAATTTTCCTATTCTCACAGTACACAGGTGGCAAGTCGTTAAAATTTGGAAACTACTGATTAATAATTCATCGCTTCTGTTCCAATTTTAATAATGTGACTGAGATAAACCATTTTTTTCATTGCGGTTATTACTAATTATACTGCAAGCATTTTAATTTTGTAAAATATGTTACAAGTCATACCCCCTCCAGTATAAGGAAGTTCTCATAAAAGACTGAGTTCCATACATACTTAAGTAACACTTTCTGCCTTGATTATAGGTAACAATTATCCCTCATGATTAAGAGCATAACTCTAATTACTGAATTTGCTAGTACATCTTCCTAGCTTTGTTCAGACATTTTGAAAGCTATAGTACTTGAAGTTACAGAAGGATTTCAATATAGTGTTTTAACTGTAAAGCTGCTCTGTAATATAGATTATTTAAAGGGTACTAAGCTTCAGTATGCTTCACTTCCATATTATAGAAAAGAAGTGGGTGAACAATAACACCTTACCTTAGAACCTTCTATTATTAAAGGGTTATAAACCTCTTTCTTCTCCATTCCATCCACATAAGCCAAGCAAATAAAGCCTTTCTGCCTCCAGAAAGTCTTCCCTAACATGCGGTAGGCTGAAAAGAGTACAGGACTGAAAATAAGTTCCAGCTATGCCACTCAGTGTGTGACCATGGACAAGATAAATTCTACGCATCTTGGTTTAACTACCTGCAAAATGACAGACCAGATCCCATCTAGCTCTAGAAATCTATCACTTGTAAATACATGGACAAAGACTTCAATTAAAAGCAACTTCAAGTCAAAATGGAAAAGAAATATTTACATAAAACCTGACTACTTATTTAAAATTTATAGCCATTCACAATAGGAAAAGATTTATCTTTATATATTGGACAAAAAAGCTACAATGTAAATTAACAATGTAAAGAATATCTGAAGAAAATATTAGTTTGTGAAAAGAGTATTCAACTAAGTATCTATTATGCTAGGTGTGATAGGAAGTGCAAAAAAGAACATGACATTTGAAGTTCCCTGAATGGGAAGAATAAAAATGTATACAAATGAATATGTAACCAGAAAGAACAGTGGTAAGCACTCATACTCTAATAAAGTGCATACAATGTAGTAATGGGAACTCAGTTGAGGAAAAGTACAAGTTGCTTGCTCTTTGTAAAGGAGGCAAGGGAAGAAGCCTAAATAACTCTCTTATAAGAAATTCTACTGGACAATTCGTTGTTAGTCAAGAGTATATGTACTTGAAATGAGTAACACTTTATTTAAAACATTATAAAATTTAGATAGAGATGTCTTCTAAGTAATAAAGTATTACTGTGTTTATTTTTAATATAGAGTGACACCATGAAATTTTCATTACTCTCTTGCCTCTTCTACTTTTGCTTTGTTTACCAGATTCCTCTCCTTGTCCCCACTGTTTGCCAAAAAGGAAGCAGCAGTGTCAATGTTCTCAAAGCCTAGGGTTTCAAGGTGAGGAGTTAGCTGAAACTATTGCAGCAATAAGACACACAAAGCTAACATGACTTCCATTATCACCCTCACTCCCACCTCCATTTAACTGAATGAACAAAGTCTAGGAACTATGCACCAACAGGAGGCAAACAGAATCACCTTTTATATGCTTCAGGTAATGACACTCATCAATGGTAAAAAAAAAAAAAATAGCATTTAAAAGGGAAAAGTAACTTGTAAGGAACTATAAGTAAAATGATTGTCATAAGGTGACAGCAAATGTTACAGTTCTGTCAACTAAAGGACACTAGTATAAGGGGTTATGAGCAAATCAACAATAGTTTACCTCCATCACTAATTTAAAACAAACAAAAAATTGAACTGTTAATATGTACAGGAGATGGTTTTTTTTTAAAAGTTCAGCTAGCTTATTTGCACAGTAATCTGCCACCATTTCAGAAAAATGTCAAAGACAGAACTAGTCACTTAACCCATAAAAAAGGAATGCATGAAAGACCTTGTGAAATATTTCAACGTATCTCCCAGTATTTTTTTCTATGTTAATTTCTCCAGAATGTCAGACCAAAAGAGGTGAGAATAAAACTAAATTTTAATATGTAGTATTCTTTAATAACTAGACAGAACCACAGAACACATAGAACATAGAAAATCAAAAATCTAAGCACAATTGGCATATGTATCTCTATTTCACCATTATATTCACTGTTGTTAGTTATTTTTTTTAAAAAAGAACACAAGAGGATTATTTGTATAGCTTTAAACACTGGAAATGTTCCTTGGAAAAATGTACTTTATGACACAAAAACTGGCTGACAAGAAAATACATATATTTAATGAAT
This sequence comes from Camelus ferus, assembly GCF_009834535.1. NCBI lineage: Eukaryota > Metazoa > Chordata > Mammalia > Artiodactyla > Camelidae > Camelus > Camelus ferus. Next base: position 54,129,657 of record NC_045732.1, read on the forward strand.
AATATTAGTAGTTTCAATCACTTTACAAAGGGAAATCTGATAAATTATAAATAAACCAAATTCTATAGAAATGGAATTTTGGAGTTGGAAGGAACCAAAGGGAGAACTTAGTTCCCAAATTTTACAGAAGAGAAAACTGAGGCAGCTAATTAGTAGATCAAAAACTAGCACTCAGTTCTCCTGGCTTCCAATCAGTTGTTCCTTTTACTACATCACACAGCACACTTGTGTTATGGCTAAGAGCCAAACAAAATCCCTTTTCTGTTTTTTAAATGTTGAAAAGGTAATGGTAATGAAATCCCTGATTTATTTATTCTACAATGATAAGAATACAAGTTTTACTGCATAATAAATCCTACAGATTAGCTAATGTCCGTCAGACAATTAGGTTTTATCATTAGCAGATATTAAATATAAGCAAATCCTTTTTTCTTAAAATGTTATCTACTTCAAAAGCAGATTAAAAGCTTCAGGGCTCTATAAATCACATGCTGACAACCTTTGGGTTTTGTTTGAAAACTTAAAATTTTCACATTATAAATGTAAGAATTAGTAATCAAGTCTTGAACAATTATTTTTCCCTAAATTGAATAATGTCGGTTACTCTGAAACATCACTAATATGACAGCCACTAGCCACACGTGGCTATCAAGCATTTTTAAAATTTAGGGAAATCCAAATTCAGGCCATAAGTATAAAATACACACCAGAATTTGAAAACTTAGTGTGAAAAAAAAATTTAAAATATCTCACTAATTTTTAAAATATTAATTAGACATTGAAATACTTTAGATATACAATGTTAAATAAAATACATTATTAATATTAATTTCTCCTGTTTTTTTGTTTTTTTAATATGGTTACTAGAAATTTTAAAATTACATGTGGCTTGGTTACATTTCTATTGAACAGCTCTAAACCATCAACTGTAAATATCTAGGTGTTACTGATAGAAAGTTTGTATATTCTCTAAGAATAAGTTAAAATTATAAAAATCACCTACATAATCACTAGTCAATATCTGTGTTAAAAAAGAAGTGATGTAAAAACACACTGAATGCAGAAATCAACTTTAGCTGGCTTTTTGTATTTTTGCTCAGTAGATTTACATTTTTAGTTTTGGTTAAAACTGAAACTAGTTTATATTCCCTGATCATATATGAACTGATAAGAGAGGAATGTGTCCCAGAAGCATGGCAGAAAAAAAGTCAGCCTTTGTCTTCCTCAATTCACACATACACATGAATTGATTTAAAAATATATACTGTGACTTAAAACAAATACTGACATAAAATACCATGAGATACTCCGTTATGCAGCCTAGGCTATAACTTAAGAGATTTCAGCAATTAACAGGAATGCAACAAAACAAAACATATTTATAATTTATACCTTTGCTCCATCTGAAATATTGTCCCAGTTTCCACCACTCAAAGAAAACTTCCCATTGCCTATACGCAGCAGTATCTCTTCAGGAGTATCATTGGGGCCATTAGCAAATGGAGTGTAGCTATTAATAAAAAAGATTTTAACAAACATGCAGGCCTAACATATATATCAAATCTAATTGAAAGTGATGAGTATAGAACTACATGCAAATATTTACTATAGCAAATTAAGAATATTACCTAAAATTTCCATTTACTGTTCATATCAAACTTTACATTTAAAACAATGAACTTAATCCTAATGAATTATTTAATAAAATGAAGTCTTGCCTATATCAGTAGTATTTTTTTTGCCTTTGATCAGCTAATCAATGCAAAATAAAATAAAGGTGGCTTTTTATGTAAAGCTACAGTCTGAAAATCAGACTAGAATAAAACATGCAAATTTTGTATTCTCACAGGCATAAGGTAGCAAACCAAATATACTCACTATGAAGAAATTGTTAATTCTATATATTCATAATGTATTTATTGTATTGGCTCAAATTTATTCATTAGCACTTTAACAATATAACCAGTGAGAACAAGTTAATATTTTTTAATTAATGTCTATGAAAAATGGGTTAAATATTTATATCAATATAACAGAAAAATCCTTGATAGCCATTAAAGTCATTATGTGAATCAATATTCATGGACAGGAAGACAAATACATTCTATGAAGTTAAAGTAGTTTAAAAAATAATTATACAGTGACAAGTGATCAGTTTTGTACCATTTTAACAAATGGAAATAAAAATGGTATTCAAATTTGGGAATCGAACGACATGGTTAAAAATTATAAGATGTCAATATGTTAATGTGTTAATTCCCTCATGTAACAATTAAGCTGAGATAACATTAAACACACATACATATACACACACACAAAATGTTTTATTTAGTCATAAAGTAAATACTTGAAAGCAGCAATCAAGAAGTGGTATCCCATGGTTTGAAAACCAATACTGTTGATTGCAGTTCATATGCAAACTTTAGCCACCCTTAACTTTGGCACTTGCTGTGGTCTATAACTAAATATTCTGCATATGTCTAAAAGTACATGGAATATCCTGATATATGTGATTAGCACCAAGCCAATAAATAATTTAGTCACCATTTTCATAACATATTTATAAAGTGCCTGCTATGTCAAGTATATTTAATTACACTAAATTCCCTCTTTAAAAGTCACACCTAAAACTAATGTTATTTAAAATTTTATACTATCTAGGACATTTTGGGATAACAACACAAATATTAATATTTTTACACACTACAAGTTGGAACACTAAGATATTTCAAAGGGTTTTACAATCAAGTATATTTTAAAACAATCTAAAATAATGTTCCATATTAGTTTGTCCACCTCACAAGGGTAAAAAAATAAGTCACACCTAAGTACGTTATAATTACATTATAATTCTTCAAATTCCATTCTATGCATTAGACTTTTCTAAACCTAGTCTTTTTCTACAGCCATAAATTTCTACTCCTAAATAAAAGTGCTACTCATTATTAAGAGTAAAACAGCACTTTTATTATTTATAAACTAACAATATTAACATAATCCAACTGTTACTTTTTAAAGTATTTATCCTTTTAAGAGAACACAGCTGTGTGTTTCTGTAGTTTAGTGTTCTGCTACTACTTTATTTCAGTTATAAAGCTCAATTTTACTAAATCTCTATTGCCAAGAGAACCAAAATTCAAGTACTTAAAAAAATTAACTCAACATCAGCAAATTCAGTGGGTAAGCACCTGTTGAACTGTGAAATTATTTTATACTCAAGTAAACATTTTCAACAAGTAATGCACTCAAATGTAAAGTGTCAAAATAAAAATACATGCTTTATTTGAAAAAGTTTTAGTTCCAGTTGAACAATCTCTTAATTATATATCTGAATAATGCCTCATTCAACACCTTTGTTTTTTAAGTAAACAATACATAATGTTTTGAAATGTTGGTAGCATTTTCCTTAAGGTTATTTTCATCTGTCACCTTTCTAGATAAAAATATACACGTGAAATTCAAGTAATTATGTGAACTGTTTTGAGTATATAAATTTCTTACCCAGCCAACATTGTGTAAAAAAGGACTCCTAGACTCCAGATATCACAAGCAGCATCATAGCCTTGTTGCATAAGAACCTGAGAAAGAAATATTCATTATCTGGTACTACTCAGTATAAACTCAGTTTTCTCATCTAGAAGAAAGTTGTGCTTCTAATAATCTCACAAACGTTCCCAATTTTTAAAGTTAGATCATTTTAATATTTTCAAAAATAGATTTACTTAATGTTAAAGGCAAAGTCTTCTGCAATTAACAAACACTGAATAAGTGACTATTAATAAGGTGAATAAATAACATGGATGATACAAAAAAACCACCTCATAAGATATGATTCCTGACCTCAATGAGCTTTCACAAGTCCTCCTCTTAGGAAAACCAGACACAGACATCAAAATTTAAAATAATATGTACAGAGAGATTAATATATCCTACACATAGTCTGGTCTTTTAACCCTGACACTGATTCTATATGATAGATATTTCCATTTTGAAGATGAGGAAACTGAGGCAAATGTTAAATAATTTGCCCAATATCACAAAACTAGTGAGTGGTGAGCAGGTATTCTTACTGTAAAGCCTACACTTTTAATATCTATTATAACTGCCTCCTGACTACACAAGAGATGGTAAAATTATATATAATCTTATGAAAGCAAGATGAACTTATATTTTACATACAAGTCTTATGTCTTAAAAAAGATTAGTATATTTCTGGATCACAAACATACATTTGGTAAATACTGAATGGTTTCATTATTTTTTATGCAATAATTTAGGTAGCTGTTTTTTTCTCTTGTGACTAGTATTAATAAAAATCAAATAACGTTTATTATATATTCATGTGTTTTCTCTGTGAAGTTAATAGGGTTTGTTAGAAAAATAAAGAGATGAAATGAGGCCTTTATTTTTTCATTCAGAAAAACAAGCCCACTGCTAAAGCCCTTAGACACAGGAAGAAAATAGAAACATTACTAATGCATTAACACTGGGGACTATATAACCATAAGCATAGACATTTCATTTATAAAGGCTAAAAAATATTAATGTTCGGTTTTGACAATGACCAGACATAAATAATAAGTATCTAATTTAAAATTCAAGATATAATTTTTTTTCATAGTCAGAGTATACTTATAAGAACACACATGTGTGCAAACTTGAGAAGCTGAAGAGGCTATCAAAATACCTATATAACTGGCTTATGTAAATAACACAAATGGAGACTACAAAGCCCCTAATAAATAATGAGGTGGAGCTAAACAATTCACATCACAGTACACCTAACCTGGCATCCTCTAGTAAAACATAAACCATTCCTCCTCTTTTCCCTCATCTCTTTCCTTTTCTCACTTCTTACAGCTCTGGGCATCACCGTATTTTCCTTGGTTCCCTTATGACAGTAGCTTTAAAGCTACACAGATGATCCAATGCATAGACAAGGTTTAGGGACTGCTTAGGAACTAGTTAGACAGGCAAGGGTTAATCAGTGAGTCAGCTCTAGGTATTTCATACTCCCATAACCTTTCTAGTAAAATGAGAAGGAAGGCACTGGAGGAATCATTTGCCTAATTAGGTCCAACCATGAAAAACTTGTTTTAGATTTACCACACACTTAAACCCATTTTGTATGAGTAAAGAAGAGGCCCTTTTGTTCTAGAGTGGGTGTCAATAGTGGGTACTATTATAGATAGTAAGAACATACAGCCATGAAAGAAACAAGGCAAGGTGGTGAGATGAATGAAAAAGTACAGTGCAGGTGTGTTTCATACCTTCTTACTTATATCAAGTTAAATACAAAGAAGATAGAAGTCAGAATTAAAGTAGTTAACAACATTACCTTCTCTTTCATTTGGCTTCTCAAATTAGCAAAATGTAACACAGACAGAGATTCTCATTCCCTTTGCTCTAAAGTTCAAATTATTTCATATTTGGAGCAAAACATATGGCAGCCCAAGGCCAGAGCAAAGCAGGGTAATTTCACATTTATTTTTTAAAGATTTGTAGGTACAGCATCCATCCGATTTACAATATATTGTAAATTCCTCTAATTCAGGATCATTCTTAGACTCAGTAGGCATCAAATATCAGTTGAATAATATGATAGATTTGCTTTTATAAAAGAATAAAATATTTTAGAGATATATTAATTTTGTGACATAGGTATAATAGAAAACACCTACTAAGTAAATAAGCCCTAAGAGGTTAACCAAATTGATGCATATCAAAAAAATGAATGAATATTCCTTCCTGTTAAGCTGAAACTGTACTACTAATTAGTTTCTATCCTAGCAAATAAGGGCCCTTTATGCACTGTGATGAAACAATGAACTTATATCCTCATAAATGCTATTATTCATTCAAATATCTACATGGATACTTGAATCTTCCTGATTCTAATTTAAAAGATAATGCATTTCATACACTTCATTAATAATTTTTGAAAGGGTCTGAAATTTTAGAAACAAATCTTATCCAAAATCTTATCTGTATTTCATTCATAACAAATTACAAGTATTCATTGATCACTAGCAGAAACTTCAGCACTTGATAATAAAACTTTTCAAAGCATTCTGAAAATACAAATACAAGCCTAGCCAAACATAGTTCAGACACTAGAGACATTAGTTACAGAGAAGTCGTCTCCATATGCCCAGTTGAAAACCTTCACTCTTCTACAATGGTGAGAGTGTCTTACTACAATGAAAGTCTGTTAGGATAAAAAGCATCAATAGGCTGTATTCTACTCTGCAGATTTACACTCATTTGAAAATGTTTGCCTAGCCATTAATCTAAAAATGTTTACCTAACCATTAATCTAAACACAGACATACTGTATATTTTTCATTTTAATGTCTGTTTTTAAGATTCTCATTTGGGACACATTCACCCTTAACTTTTTCTAGTGAGAAGTTTCCATCATACCAAGGGGTCCACAAGATTAAGTCACTATTAAGAAAGTGGACATTAAAATGGTTATTCTATACTCTTCTGTTGTATCTACTGCATAAATATGTTAGAATATTTATGATGACTATATATCCTATATTTAACAGAAGAGCCTTAATCTCAAGTATTTTCTTCTTTTCCTACAAAACCATTGAAATGTCCTAGAAAAGCTAATTTTTTAATGTCTAAGCTATATCTCTTACACCTGGGATAGTACAATAACTCCTTTTGGGATCATGCATGTATGCCAATTTTTGATTGGGGAAATTCTATGTATTTTAATATGATAAAAATTTGTACATTCATTATGCTCTGAATGTAATTAAAATATAGATTAATGCACATTCTATGAATATGTACATAATTTCTTGTAAGGCAAATCTTAGAAAAGCCCTGTAAAGTAAGTGTTATGCTTCTTCTTCAATATTAACATCTTAAAGGAAGATTTAATACATTTTAACATGGGAATTTTTCATAGTTAGAAAGTTATTTTCATATTTCTACATTTCTATTTTGATTACTAGAAACAATATTTTTCTAACAGCTGCATTAAAATACAGATTTGTTGATATTTAAATGTAAGAAATATGTTGTATCTTATATCTGATGTGCAGTATTATCCAGAAAGGGCTAGTATTTAATATAAAAATAAAATAAAAACATGTATATGAGATATAAATTCATCTTCAAATTATTTTATTTTTCTTCTGACTTGGAAAATTCAATTTTTCAAACCTGAGGATTTTTGTGTATTTTGATTTGTGTTAAACATATAGTAATTCATATGAGTTAGCATTATTCATTACATATAAGAACAGTTCTTTCCTTACAAACAAAACTTATATAGAGAATCTATATGGCCAATGCTATCCCTGATTCATCTTTTAATCATCCATACTTTCACTGCTGTGAGAGTTGCAACTGTCAAACTTCCCATCCTCATTATCAGATCTGACAGATTGCCGGAGCTTGCCAAATGTGAAACATGTACCTCTTGACTTCCTCAGCCTCACCTTTCCTGACTCTTCTATCTAAGATCTACATACAAATGTTATTGGCCAAGAAAAACCCAACTGCTTACAAAAACTCCTGTGAATTTGTTTTCTCCAGGAATTAGATCTTAAAGACAATTAGGGATGGCATTGCCTATGTTATGTGTAAAGCTAAACAATATAAATTATTTCATGTTCAGCATAAACAAATCAAAATACCTGAAAAATCTATCCTGGTTTTTTTACTCAGTGAATGCCTGGTCTTGAAAAAGTTAATTTAAGTACTTTGAGCCTCAGTTTCCTCACTTGGAATATTTAATATGTTGAAGGTGGGGTTATCTCTACTCTCCCTCCCAGCTCTAAAAGAGCATGATTCTGAAACTAGTATATAATCCAACAGAATAGAATAGTCTGATTATTCAGGCTGGCTTCAGATGTTAGTTACTAGTCTGAATATTTATATTGGGAGTTATCAGAATTTAATGATTTAAAGAGATTTATTATTGGTAAAGGACAAGATAACTCAGTTTTTACCTACCAAACATGACATAATAATACATTCAACTAAAGGAAAAGAATGAAAGGCAAATACTAAAATTTTAAAGACTACCTCAGGTGCTACAAAGTTTGCAGTGTAGCACGGAGTTAAGAGAAGTCCATTTTCTCCTCGAAGTTGTTTTGCAAACCCAAAATCACAAATCCTAATGGAGTCTGCATTGGCTGATTCATCCATGTATAAAATATTACTAGGTTTAAGATCACGATGGACAACCTTGAACATAAAAGGAAAAAAAGCATTATGTTTCTATAGCTAACTAAATATCTGTGAAATAAAACATTGTAAGTTAATATGTTTCCAAGGAAAGGAATTGTCTCAATCATAAAATTTTGAAAATGACACTTTTTCCAACCTTGATAGCCTTGACAACCTGAAGCATACAGAGGAAATTATCTCTATCGGATAGTTGTGATAGTTTTTATTTAAACCATCAGTTTTGTTAACCACTTTCAATTTCAAGATATCAAAACTCAATTCGCAGTTCCACTTGTAGACATAACAGACTAAGGCCCTACTCAACACTCCCCTCCCCTTGATAAATAACTACAAAACTTGAGTACAAAAATCAACTATTCTGTAAGTATTGGGGAATGAGCAAAAGGAGACAAGACTCTGGTGGGAAAAAAAAGACCCTGGTGGGGAGTACATACTTGATTGAAGGAGGGAGCTATATGAGTAGGTCCCTATATCTCTGGCTTTTAGCCTAGGCTTAAGTACAGTCCCTATGGTACACAGTGATGGTGAAAACATGTGGAAAAGCCCACAGTCTCTTTGGCCTGGAGAAACAGAGAAGTAATGCTGAGAAACCGTGAATGCTGAGGGGAGGTATACTGTAAGGGAAAGAGCCAGAACGGATCCCTGAATCAAAAATGTGTAGAAGAGGCTCGAGGTAGTCCATAAAGACGAAAGACATAAACAGAGACGAGAGTTGCTCCCCAGAAAGCAGAGTTTTCAGTGCAAACCCTGGTAACAAAATTACCCACTAAAACAAACAAAAATAATCACTGGAGAAAATAACATAATATAACAAATCTACATAAGTTAATATTCAAATGTACAGTACACAGTCCAAAATTATCTGGTATATGAAAAACTAAAAAATAATGGAACACAGTTTCAAGGAAAAAGAAAAGCAATTCCAACTACAAGATAAATCATGTTGGACCTAAGAGCAAGGATTTTAAAGTGGCTATTATCATATGTGACATGTTAGATATGCTAGCTAATGCTATGGTGGTAAGCATATTGTAGTATATAAATACATAAATGTATCAAATCAGCATATTGTATTCCTTAAAGTTACACAGTGTTATGTCAATTATATCTCAACAAAAATGTATTGTTCAAAATTCACAAGACTAAATAAATATAAAAGAAATTTAAAAAGTAAAGTGGCTATTGTAACAACACTCAATGAAGTAAAACAAAACATGCTTTCAATGCATGAAACTCTCAGCAGAAGAAAAAGAACAATGAGTAAGAACCAAGTGAAATGCTAGAAATGGAAAATATTCTAAAATTCTCTATGTGATGATTTTTCTACTGATACCATTCACTTCATTTAATCTAGTCCCATCTTTAATAAGCAGTTTAGCACAATGAAAACTCTTTAAAGACAAGGATCAAGTCTTAAACTCATGGTTAAATCTGCAACACCTTTTAAAATGTCTGGCATGTAGAAATGCTCAATACATGACTGTCATTAATTTACTTAATTCATATATTATTTTATTTCTAAAATAAGAAACTAAAGAAAAGATGCTTACTATTTTCCTCTTTTCAAAAATTCTGGTCATCCTTTATTTTAAAGGGTGTTGATAAAGATAATCAAGGAATTAAATTATAATAGAACTACTCCTTTAGCATTATACAGTTTATATTTCAAAATGTTGAAAATATACTCTATTAAACCACAGTCAAAAATGACTGTTGGCTTATTTTTCTTAATTATAAGAGGGGCCCACGTAGAACTTTCTAATTCTGAGTTGCCAATTCTGAGTTGTCCATTTTTTTAATTGTTTATACTTAAGTGGGTACATATCCACTATTACAACTGATTTGAACTTAAATTTTTAAATTATTTGTTACTTTTTTCCTTGTTTAGCTATATATATGATAATAGTGAGCTTTTTGGTAATTCAATTCATTTGCTTTTTTTATGAAGAGACAGGAAGCAAAATAACAGGCCTGCTCATACACCAGAAATTTTAATATATTACTACTTCAAATGTTCAGAATCCAAATTTCTTACTGTATTTGGGGGAGGTGTTGGCAAGAGTCAAGATATAGTGTCCTTTTACTGCCAGAATTTTATATGTTAGGCATAGTATAATTTGAATAATATTCATAACAACATATTCTTGGATAATTCTTTTCTGTTTCACTTTTAAGTTTGATTAGGTTTAATAATTTCAAAGTCAAAGTTAGACACATTTATATAATTCAAACAACTTTTAAAATTAATATGCTATTAAATTAGGGCTAACAGGCAGAGTGAAGAGAATTAATAAGGTATTACTCAATTTCCTAAATCTATAACTGTTACATTATGAGTTTTATTATAATATTCTATACAAAAATATGTGATAGAAAAGTATTTCAAGTGTTATCTCTTATATATAATTTTATGAAGTTATAAGTCCCAGAATTGAAAGGAAGAATATAACTACAACTTACTCCTTGACAGTGAAGATAGTCAACTGTCTTAGTTATTATAAACAGTACATCACTAGCTTCCCGTTCTGAGAAACATTTTTGTTTGAGAATACGGTCAAGTAGCTCTCCTCCTTTCATTAAATCCGTAACAAGGTAAACATATCTACCATCATCATAAACCTAAAAAAGAACATATTATTTAAATGTTATTGTTTATAATTATAATTCTGAAATATTTAAATTATATTTACTTTGCTTTTCTAATGAACTTCTATTCTTTTACTATTAATATAGTACAGGCTGTACTGAAGATTAAACTGGCTAAACAATCTCCTACACTGTCTGTGAGACCATGTTAAATATATAATTTTATTAACTTTTGAAGTTTTTTGTTATACTTCATCAAAGAATATAAATGGAAAAATAGAACTCCTTGTCTCTCAAATGGCATCTATCTCATTTTTAACTATATTAAAGCTTCTCTCCCTTAATAGTAGTAAGCTCCCTTCTAGCAGTAGATGTATTATTCGTTTTTTAATATCGTCATCACAGTCCATTATCTGACATGGTGTCTTAAATACTTATTGAATTCAAATATTATATCAAAGAGAATAAATTAAAAATATATACACCTTTTTACTGGAGGGCATGTATATCTATATATCTATACATACAAACACATATGTGTGTATATGTCTATATACATATATGTATATATTTACATATATATATATGTATATATATATATATATATAGACAACTATTTAAGGATTACAAATCCAAATGCGTATCATATTATCTGAAACAAACTGATCAAGGTGATGGTTCACTTGCCTGCCTTCCCTAAAGAGAAAAGAGCATTATTTTCTTAATGTGAAAAGTCTGTATTCAGTAACATCTATTAATATGAGTTATATGTTCATTTTACAAACTATAGACTAATACTATCTCACCCAAGCAACAATCCATAATGCTATAGCCAACTGATGTACAATCAAGAAAGTAAAATCTCCTAGAATTTGGCAGAATCCCAGTCTCCTTTATCTTCTATATTTGTAGTACTAGAAAATAATGAATGGAGCTGGTGCTAAGGTAAACAAACTAACCAGCCGGAATACATTCAAGTAATCATGACACTCTCATTTTCCAAACATCATAGTTCCTTTCTGATGTTCTATAAAAATGGTAGGAGTATTGCACCATAGGGGAAAGAAATAACTGAAGTGGCAAATTTAAGAGGTTTAAGATTTTGTGGCATGAAAGTAAATATACTAGGGACATGAAAAGTTTCAATAAGAAAATAAAGTGCCAAGTCATAACTTCATTAGCTTAGCTGATACACAGATTTTAAATACCTACATCCTTTAAAGTGATAATGTTGGGGTGTTGTCCATAGCGCATTAAAATTTCAATTTCTTCCGAGGGGTCCCTCTTACTTTTGTCAATGATCTAAGAAATAAAACAAATAAAAATCTCAGAAGAAAATAATTTTATTTGTCTAAAAATAAATGACATATTTTCAATTTGATTCTATTTTCAAACAAATACAGAAAACTCAAGAGTGATATTTTTCTCACATTACTTTAACATTTAAAAATTTCCTATAACTAAAACTTAATAAAAAAAGAATGTTCTTTAACATTATTTTCCATTTAACTGAAACTATATCAACTGATAATGTGATTGAAATGTGATAGTAATTGTCACATTTGCTCGATAGTAACATACTACATTAAAATAAAATTATTCAAAAGCCAAGACATTCATGAAATACACTGTTCCTCCAAAATAAAGGCTTTTTTATTGAACAAAATAAAGTCTTGGAAAGAAATTCAAAATGAAAATGAAGTCTTAAAGAGTTCTTCCTAATCATTTTATCTTTGCTTTTTCCACTTGCTCCACTGAAAAATGTCTGTCAGTTAACCTGCAATTTAACCTACACATATATAAAACAAACAAACAAAAAGTCAGGCTCAGAGATAATACCTTCACTGCAAATTCCATGTTGGTAGCGGTATGTATGCATCGCTTGCAAACAGAATAGGAGCCAACACCAATATCCTCTTTCAATTCATACACTTCACCAAACTGTGCAGCATTTCCATTTATCTGTTTTTGTTAAAAAGTAAAATATGAAAGAGAATGATAAATTTTCATAATTTTTATCTTCTAAGTATACATTCTTCCCAAATCTTTACAAAATCTAAGAATAATTCTAGAGAAGTTTTATCAGTTTTTATAAATGGCTTACACAGATTCTGAGATGATCCTAAATTGTAGGCTTTCTAGATCCCCAAAACCAATACAATACAGCAACTAGCTAATATATCACCCATTACATTTTCTCGCCAAAAGAGATTACAAAAATGCACAAATATAATTCAAGGTTAATCCTTTTCTCTAAAACATATAGAGTCATCTTCAATTCATTATTATACAAAGAGATAAATATGAAATTAAACATCATTTCAAAATCACTGTAAATAACTGAATAATCCGTTAAGTGGAATTTACCTGAACAATTGGTAATACATTTGCACTTGTGATAGGAGTGATTTTATATTCTTCTGCAATGGAAGTTGCAACGAAGCTGAATCCTTTGAAGAGTTGATGAGCATTAGCACTGGCTGGCAAACCAGGAGAATCTAATGTCCAAATAATTTTATTTAATTAGAACTACACAGACTTCCATGATATGAAATGTCAGCATTTCTTTGAATATAGAGGAAACCATTAAACGTTACTATCAGACTACTATATTATTTGACTTATTGTACATTATCTATCTCCCCATACTAGTATGCAAGCTCCATGTGTATTATAATTTTTGTCTGTTCTGTTCACTACTGCACCTTGCTGCTTAGGCCATAGTACGTATTCAATATTTGTTGAATTCATGTATGAAACACATGCCAATAAAAGTAAACCCCATTAAAGTCTAGTCAGAGTGATATATCTCATATCTTACCTCCTACCCCCATCAGCTAATGCATCAGCATGTCAAAAAAAGTTTTAAAATAAGAAAAAAAGAAAACTTTCACACTTTGCTCTAGTTCCTGCTTCCTTAATAAATACTTCCCATTTAAAGCCTCTACTTGAAAGGTGTCCAAGCAATGCTGTACCTAGGATCCACACTTTCATACAGGCCAAACCACCCTTTGCAAACTTACAATTCTTTTAGTTTTTACCTAAGAAGCTAGTGTAGTTTTTTAACCATCTAATTGAATAAAAGCTCTGATGTTACACATACACATGCATTACCTTTAGGTGTTTTTGCAGTAAATTCAGGATCAAAGCAAAAAGTATCGTCTGGTTTTCCAGAAGCAGGTTTGAAAGGAGGCTGAACTTCTCTTTTATATAATTTCTAGAAGAAACAACAGGGTAACACTAAAATATATTAATACTTTAAAAATTATTAAACTTCATAAGGGGAAGCAGAACATGATATTCAGTCCTTAACAGAAGGCTCACAATTTCATAAATGAAATTGCAACAACCTTCAGATACCTGTTAACCAAGTTCTAAATTCTAACCTGTTAACCAAATTCTGTATATTATCTAAATCTGAGAGATAATATACAGAATCAAATGAGACCAGGAAATGCAGCAGTGATGTCACAGTTTGCATTCACAAGGAAGAATGCTGTTCAGTTTTGGATATCAAAAACTGACTTGAATTCTCACTGGTAAAATAACCATACAGAATATATCACAATGTTACCATGCAGAAATAACTAATAACATTTGAGGATTTCAAAATTAATAATTAGTCTATCCCCAAGAAGTATGTATTATACTTAAAATATTTTTTCACATAAAAATATGCATCAAATGCACTGTTTAGAGCTCTTTTATAGAATTCAGAAACTTAAACTTGTCTAACAATCTAACTTCCTAAAATTTATGTTTCTGAAAAAAATAAAATATCTTATAATATATAAAAACCTACTTTTGGGGGGAAATCTATTTTTTTAAAAGCTCACAGACCCGAAGTGGGGGAAAATTAATAGAGGATTACTTTAAAGTAAGTTTCATTTATTTAAATATGTAAACATTCTGCTCCTTTGTTATTTAAGGACAATAAACATAAACTGTTTAGATATAAAAATGATGGAAAAATAATTTCCAGTTTGTCTAGTTAAGGGAAAAGGAAGAGTAGAAAAGCAGTAGAAAAAAATGACAAGGGGATGCAACAATACTGAAAGAAGGATGCATACAGATATGACAAAGAACAGATTCCCATGCAGCACGTCCACTGAGTAGCATTTTAGGTTATTAATACTAATGGCTTATGTTATATTATGGTTTTCCAATTATAAAAAATAAATCAAAATATTGCCTTCTGAAAGTTGTTCTATAAGCCAGATGAAATAATAATTTGGTTAGTGAACAGGGGCTTTCTACCTCTTTATTATAGATCAAAAGAGACACTTTCTCTTTCGGAAAAATTTTCAGTATCAATGCTAGAACTAAGTTATCAGAAAAGCTTACCTATGATGATTAATTGTACATAAAATACATAAAGTTGTGTTGCAAAAACAACATCAAAAAGTAAGCTTTTCTAAGAAAAGCTCATTAGTCTGGGAGTTGAAGCTTAAAAAATTTCAATACATGACTTAGCAGAATGTCTCAATGTTTCTGTTTTCATGTCCTCTCAAAATTTAGTGAAATACCTATACAATGATATTCACTTCTTAACAAATTTAACATGATCATCAGGGCACCCAAATCCGGGTATCAGCTGTATTTCCTCAGGGGCACCCAATTCACAGTGGGTGATCAACCTGTTTATTCAAATACATGGCACAGAACCATTTGAAATTAAATAACATTTCATATGCTTTAGAATTCATTTTTTTCTATAAGAATCTGCCCTATCATTCATCCCTGTTCTCCTTTCTCTTCTTCCCCCTACATTCCTCAACCTAGAATAGGAGAGAACGTTAACCACACTTAACAGGTAAGACAAATGAGAAACAAAAATTAATTAATACCATCTACACACCTACTGGTTCAAGGTAACTGCCATGATATGCTACACCTATAAATAAAAATCTAATACTAAATATAAAACAAATGGATTAAGTTTATCAGTAAAGTCCATATATTACCATTTACTCTTCAGTTTTTGCTCTAATTAAAGGTACACAGTAACAAACTTTCTACTGAACTTACATTCCAGTCAATATTTGCAAAAAAAAGATGTCTTTTGATTTCGTCAACTCCTTCTGAACCTATAAAAACGGAAAGAATTTTTTTACCAGTATGATTTTTTTTTTAATCTGCCTACCTAGCTTTCAGGCTATCATTCATAAACAGAAGTACATACATTTCATAGATTCCATGTAGTGAAAAGTTTGTGACTTATTATCTGATGTTCTAATTGGTCCTTTGAATTTAATATGATAAAAAAATAGCTGATGTTCATACTGAAGCATGTAGAGTATCATGAAATACTGAAATGCTTTCTGAATCAAATCAAAATCATGTTTAACATAACACTAAAATTTAAGTATTTTTTCTTTTCTTCATAATTCAGTTTATGACCTCATATCTATATGCTGAAATTTTAAAAATGCAACAAGTAAAGTGACACTAAAATTTTAATACAAGAACACAAATAATAGGAGCACATTTGGATCCAGGGAAAGGCTACTAGAAAGTGGCCAAATAATGAGCAGTTATGGAAACATAATATTTACCTTGATGAATATTGGAAGGGACAAAATAATTATCTTCAAATATCTAAAAGGATTACCTACACAGGGGAAAATTCTGTGAATTATGTCAAAAGAGACATTCATATGATATACATAATGATATATATTAAACAGAAGTTCTGAATAACTAAACCACTCCATTTTTTATCATGGACATAAGAGTTTTCTGGAATCTTTGCATATACAAAGTGCAAAATTCCAGGTATAAATATATAGCAGCAGTAAATGAACTTAAGCCAGAAAACAAAGTTACAATTATCCTCCCAAAGCATGTAGTATATTGTTATAAAAGCTAACAAAATAAACAATACCCAATCTGTTTGCTGGATTCCTTTTGAATAACATCCTTAGAAGACTTTGTGCTTCAGCACTAAGAAACTGAGGCATTCCAAGTTTTGCTCTGGAAAAGAGGATTTCAGAAAATTTCATTTAAATCTAGCCATACTTCCAAATTGACAAATCCCAAAAAGAATTTTAAAGAATGCTTTCCACAATGGCATAAAATGTTCCCTATATGGCAGGAGAAGGGAACGAGACAGTGTGAAAAATGTTCTTTTGTATCAAATGAAAATTGTAACAAGTTTCTCAAAACCAAAAGTAAGAAATTTTTCCCAAAAGAAAAAAAAACAGTGTTTACACTTACTTTAATATCATATTCATAGTCTCATTTCTGTCTTTACCTTGAAATGGCAGAGTACCAGTAAGCATTTCAAACTAAAACAAAAAACAGTACAAGTCCATTTAGCACAACTTAGAATATACAATGAAAATCTTTAGGAAAAAAGGAGACTTATAATACATGATCATCAAATTATGCAGGATCTACATGATAGTAGGTCAAAATATGACCAGAAAACTAGGTGACTTAAGGAAATAGACTTCAGATACCCTACTATATGTGAAAGCTGACTTCAAACAAATGAAACCAATCAATTTTTTTTCAGTTCTTATTTGGCCAAGTTCCCCAAACCAAAGCAATTTGGAAATACACAAGGCATTTTCTTTTAAAACAAAGATAAGCCTTTAAAGCAAATATTTGACAATGAAAGAAAAGTAAAAATAAGCACAGAACCATTTCAAATTCACACACGCTCAGGAAGGATAATCATTCTCATTCCATTCACTCCCCTAAAAAAGGAACCAAACAAGAAGCTACACACACTACACACTATGTATATATATATATATATATTTAATCTGAGATGGTTGTACACAGCACAAAAATATTTTCCCTAAGAGATTTAATTGCAATGCAGATATCCAGAACATTAAATAATTTAAAAAGTAAGTCTGAAAATGAAGATCATTACAGTTCATTAAAGAGAAAAGTTTTTATATCCCTAATATTTAAATCTTCAGCTTATATTGAATAATGGCTTTGGCCTCAGTCCTTGTTCATTTATTTGAACTCACAAACTTAATTAGCTTATCTTTTCAACTCTTTCCTACACTCTGATGACTCTCAAAATCAGTTCCAGCTTCAGTCTATCTCAGGGAAGGGAAACGGAAGTCTTCCCTTCCGTATTGACAGTAATGGTTCTCAACTGGAGAATGAAGAAGTAGGGGTAGGAGTCACAAAAAGGTAATGAAGAAGAAGGGAAGTATGGTGTATGTGGGTCATCTCTCTCAAGCTCCAGAACCCTATCTCTAACCTAAAGTAATGATTCTTTCCTGGGGACTGGAGGAGTAAGAGGTGGAAATGGCAAGAATAAAAAGAAAAAGAGAAGGATAGTATATTCAAATCACATTTTCCCCTCAAATAAACTATATGCTGGCTGGCATAGTAGTGTTTTGTTGTTTTTGTTTATTTGTTGTTTGTTTTTTAAGGTCTCCTGATGATTCTGATGCTCTCTTCACTGCCCTCTCCTAATTCATTACTACCACAAGGTTAAAGACTAACCTATAGTAACCTATGGAACATGTTAAAAATAAGTTCTTTCCCCACTTCCAAAACCAGCTGTCCTTCCCAGCTATCTCTTTTCCACTGAAATACCACTCTTTCAATCCCCTAAAATTCATACATTTTAGATGTATCTTTATTTTTGACCCTTCCTCTCGGCTTCATCTGTGACATTTAATCTGTGACTAAGGTCAGCTACTTCTTCCTTTGAAATGTCTTTAAGATTTCCCTTTTTTATTGTGTAACCTTACAACTGTCTTCTAAGGAGAACTTGTTGGTCTCCCTACTTCTAGTATCCTACATTTCCAATCCATTTATATAATGCTATCAAGGCTAATCTTCCTAAAATACATTTTTTCTTTAATTACCATCCTGTTTAAGAATCTACAAAAGGAATCTCCACACTGTTTTCCATACTGGCTGCACCAAACTGCATTCCCACCAGCAGTGTAGGAGGGTTCCCCTTTCTCCACAGCCTCTCCAGCATTTGTCATTTGTGGATTTTTGAAGGAACCCTACTTCAGGATGACACCTGCACCCCAATGTTCATAGCAGCACTATTTACAATAGCCAAAACATGGAAACAGCCTAAATGTCCATCAACAGGTGACTGGATAAAGAAGATATGGTATATTTATACAATGGAATACTACTCAGCCATAAAAACTGACAACATAATGCCATTTGCAGCAACAGGGATGCTCCTGGACAATGTCATTCTAAGGGAAGTAAGCCAGAAAGAGAAAGAAAAATACCATATGAGATCGCTCATATGCGGAATCTAAAAAACAAAACAAAACAAAACAACAACAAAAAAACAAAGTGTAAATACAAAACAGAAATAGACTCATAGACATAGAATACAAACTTGTGGTTGCCAAGGGGGCGGAGGGTGGGAAGGGATAGACGGGATTTCAAAATTGTAGAATAGATAAACAAGATTACACTGTATAGCACAGGGAAATATACACAAAATCTTATGGTAGCTCACAGAGAAAAAAATGTGACAATGAATATATATATGTTCATGTATAACTGAAAAATTGTGCTGAACACTGGAATTTGACACAACATTGTAAAATGATTATAAATCAACAGAAAATGTTAAAAAAAAAAAGAATCTACAAAAGTTTCCTACCACCCAGAGAATTGTATGTAAATGCTTATAAGCTTATAGCCTCATTTCCTCCACCTTTACCCTCATTTTCCACTACCACTCTAGTCAAACTGGTTCTCCAGGTCTTTCCTAATATTACCACAGAACAATCCTTCTTGACATGCAACTATTTAAATCTTACCCATCCTTCAGGGCTTGATTTTAGTTCTACCAGTTCTGCTTTTCCTACGTCAACTTATATGAATCCTTGCCTGAATTCCCAAGGTACTTCCAGACAGTTTATTTAGCTATTCCATTTGTTTCTCCAACCAGATAGCATGCCTTCTTAAGTCATAGAAAATGCCAAATGTTGTACTCCTAGTTTGTTCCCACCACACTGCCCTCACCAAATGCCAGGCTTACAACAGCCACTTAATATATCGATGTATCATACAGTAATTCAGTGATAAATAGGCAAAGATGGATTATTAGGCTTCGAAAGCAAATTATATCTGATTCAATAGCTATTCATTTATCACCCTACTTAATACTACAAACTCTATGCTTAATCTTCAAGCAAATTAGTCAGTCCATATGCTTACTATGCTAGATACTGTGGGAGATGAAAAGTAGTAGAAAACAGGATTGATCTCCTGAAGAGGTTTAAAGTCTTTCTAGGGACATGCTTGAAACAATGCGACAATAAGACTATACAGTAAGGTGCTAAATTCTGTGATATCTAATTAAAATACCATGTAACTGCTAAACACAGCATTCTGAAATCTAAAATCTGGTAGGCCTTTTTCTAAGTTTTAAATCTGAATAATTTATAAAAGAATGCTGTCATTTACCTTTTAATCTAGCAACTTTAGAAGAAATCAGAACACCAAAATCCTAACTCTTATTATATAACAGCTAGCCAATCACAAGTTTTTAATGACAGTCAAGAACTTTCAGAACCCTATCTTCACCTAACACATCCCAAAACTCAGATTAACATTATAAACAATATTAATTTTATATTGGCATGATTTAAAAAAAAACAGTACTTACCATAAGTACACCATATGACCACCAATCAGCACTCTGGGAATGACCTCTCCTATTTACTACTTCAGGAGCCATATATTCCACTGTACCACAAAATGAGTAGGCTTTCTTTTCTTGATCAACCGATTCCTTGCTGAGTCCAAAATCTGTAACAATATTACATAAAGACATATCTGAAGATCTTCAGAAAATAGAAAATACAAAAAGAAACAAAACTAAGAACTAAACCTATTCATGAGTGGCCTATGATTACCATTAAGAAAGTTCCTGTGAGACCAATAATGGAAAACAGCCTGCATTTTATAATAGTATTCTTTAAGACTATTTAAAATTGCTCAGTTAAACCTCATACTCAAAATACACGTTTTCATGTCTAACAGAATACTATGCAACAATTTTGAAAGAACAAATTAAAGCTGTCATAGTGATCTACGTTTTAAAATAGACTTAAGACATTATCATACTAAGTCAGAGAAAGACAAATATCATATGACATCACTTATATGTGGAGTCTTAAAAATGATACAAATGAACTTATTTATAAAATAGAAAGAGACTCACAGACAGAAAACAAACTCATGGTTACCAAAGGGGAAAGGGCGAGGGAGGGATACATTAGGAATTTGGGATTAACAGATATAAACTACTATGTATAAAATAGATAAACAACAAGGTCCTAATGTATAGCACAGGGAAATACATTCAATATCTTGCAATAACCTACAATGAAAAATAATATGAAACGAATATATATATCTGTATACTGAATCACTATGCTGTACGCCAGAAACACAACATTGTAAATCAACTATACTTCAATAAAAATTAATTTTTAAAATTTAAAAATAAAAATAAAATAGACTAAGACAAAAAAGAGTAATTTGCACTTTTTAAAATATTAGAAAAGCAAATTTTGCTTTGGCGAGCTTCCATTTTTGTTTAAGGTCTTCAAAGAGCTAAAAGGCATCAATACATAAAATCAATTTTATTTCTATATATTAGCATTGAAAAATTGAAAGGTGAAATTTTCAAAGTACCATTTATAACATCACCAAAAAACCCCTCATGAAATCCACAGTATCCAAATATACAAAGTATCTATATGCAAGAGCTGTATGCTAAACACAAGAAACACCAATGAAAAGAATCAGAATAGATCTAAGTAAATGGAGAGACATACTGGTCATAGTTTGGAAGATTCAATACTGTTAAAGATGTCAGTTCTCCCAAAACTGATCTATGAGTCAATGAAACATTAGTGAAAATCCAAGCAAGATTTCTTTTATAAAAATCAACAATCTGAATTTAAAATGTATATAAAAAGACAAAGGTAACAGAATAGCCAAAACAATTTTGGAAAAAAAAAATTCAAGGACTCACACTACCTGACTTCAATAATACTATAAAGCTACAGTAATCAAAACAGTGTGGTACTAGGGAAAGGTGCTTGCTCACTCGCTCTCTCTCTCTCTCTCTCTCTCTCTCTATACACACACACACACACACACACACATATATATATATATAAATGCAACAGAAGAGTGTCCAAGAATACACTGACACATACAGTCAGTTCTGCTATGATGTTTGTTTTGAAAATGCAAGTTTGTTATGTGATTCATATATTAGGAAACAATTTGAGCATAACATGAATTTCAAATTTCAGGTTGGTTTATGTACAATTTTGTCTGCAAGAAACACTAGGTGAAATACTAAAAAACTGCACCTAGTTGAATCAAGCCAAGTAGAAATACATACATGCACACACCTCAAACATCTATCAGCTATTTCAGCACATCAGGTGTGTTCAAGCCACTCCTATCCACCTGTAGTATTATAACTCCCAATTCCAGATAATCTACCTCCCACTACTTCACAATAACTTACAAACTGCAATCTTTCTGATGCCAATTCTATAAGCAAATTTCAGGATTTTTTTTCAAGGTAAAGTATCATATTTATTGTAGTATTTATATATTCTTAATCATCTAGAACATATTTAGAACAATGCCATTATTTTTCCTATCTTTCTTTAATGTGTCACCAAGTATATATTTTAGCGTTAAACTCCTAACCCCATTTTATCCATGTCTTGTATTTTTATTATGCAATTATGCATAGTACAGTGATTTTTAAGATCATATGTGTTGAATTATAACAGAACTGGCTATATATTGCCAACTGATTTCTGACAAAGGTGTAAAAGCAATTCCATGGAGAAAGGTCAGTCTTTTCAATGAATATTGCCAGAACAATAGGATAACAATATACAAAAACCCATCTTATACCATAAACAAACATTAAATCAAAATTAATCATATAACTAAATGTAAAACCTAAAACCTAAAACTGTAAGTTTCCAAGAGAAATATAGGAGAAAATCTTTGTGATCTTGAGTGAGGTAAGGATTTTTTAGATACAATAACAAAAGTATAATTCATAAAAGAAAAAAGTTGATAACTGTATTTTCTCAAAATTTTAAATGCTCTTCAAAAGATACTGTACAGAAAATGAAAAAGAAGCTACAGATTGGGAGAAAATACATTTACAAATCACATATCAGACAAACGACTTGTATTTAGAGTATGTTACAAAAAAACCCTCAAAATTCAAAAATAAGAAAACAAACAATCCAACTTTTTAAATGGGCAAAAAATCTGAACAGATACTTCTCCAAAGAAATAAATACATGAAAAGGTGCTCAATATCGTCAGTTATTAGGGAAATGCAAATTAAAACCACCAAAAGATACTTTTATATGGCTATTAGTAAAGCTAAAACAAAAAAATACTGACAAAACCAAGTAATGGCAAGGATGCAGAGTAACTGGAGCTCTCAGGCATCACTGGTGGGTATGCAAAATAGTAAAACCACTTTGGAAAACTGTTTGGAGGTTTCTCATTAAATTAAATATACACTTACCAAACGACCAACCAACCAATCCCACTACATTGGTATTTACTGAAGTGAAATAAAAATTTATGTTCACATAAAACCTATACATGAATATTTATAGCAGCTTTATTTGTCACTGTCAAAAACAGGAAACAATCTAAATGCCCCTTACTTGGAGACTGGATAATCAAATCATGGTACCATCATAAAAGGAACACTACTCAGAAATTAAAAAAATTATTGATACACACAACAATATGGATGAATATCAAGTGCACTATACTAAGTTAATAAAGCCAGGTTCAAAAGACTATAGACTGTCTTCCTCTATATTATTCTGTGGAAAAGGCAAAACCATAGGGCCAAACAGCAGCGGTTGTCAAGGGGTAAAGGGAGAAGTGACTTATAAGGGGGAAATTCTGGGGGGTGATGGAGCTATTTTATATCTTGATGTTGGCAGTGGTTATAAGACTATATGCATTTGTCAAAGCTTGCAGAACTATACACAAAAAGTTATATTTTAAAAAATAAATTTCGTATTTTGAAACTACTGCAGATTCACATGCAATTATATGAAATACTCCAGATGTCCTATTTATCTTTCAGCCAGTTTCCCCCATGGTAATATCTTCAAAACTATATTACAATATTACAACCACAATAATGACAATGATGCAGTCAAGATATGGAATAGTTCTATTATCACAAGAATTCAAAGGATGAGTTTTACTCTATGTAAATTATACCTTAATTCTATAAATAAAGACATTGTAAGTCCTGTATTTCTCTTTTAAAATAAAGTACAACATTAATACTTAATTTTAGGATCCCTTGAAATTGATTTTCTAACCATGCTGAGTATTTTCAGTTAAAAATTACTTATCCTTGTATAATAACTAAATGCATTATGATTTTCAGCATAATTTAAAAAATATTTTCAATGTGCTACTATGTTCTTTCTCTACACTTTAAGGCTTTTAAACTCTGCAATTTTATTTCAAAATTACATGTAATAAAACCTAGTTTTTGAGATTAGTCCAGCTTAATATAACATACCTTGTAGAGCAGAACATTGGCTTCTGTGGCCATTCCAGAGAGAAGGAAGAAGGGAAGAGAATTTTCTTATCCTCTGTTACCTTTAAGAGATTTACACCACTCCATAAAGGTCCTTTGCTGTACTATTTTTGACAAAACTGATTATGCTCACTCAGCATAACGCACTTGAATCCATCCAAGTTGTTGCATCTATCAAGAGTTCTTTCCTTTTTATTGCTGGGTAGTATTCCATTGTATAGATGAATCACAGTTTGTTTATCCATTCACTCTTTGAAGGACATTTGGTACATTTCCAGTCTTGGGCTATTACAAATAGAGCCGCTATGAAAATTCATGTATAGTTTTTTGTGCGTATGTAAGTTTTTATTTCTCTGAGATAAATGTTCAGGTGTGTGATTACACTATGGTTCTATTTATACAATATTCTTAAAATAACAAATTTAGAGGTCCAAAACTTGTAAGTGGTTGCCAGGAGTGAGGGAAGTGGGGGAGGGTGTGACTATAAATGGGCAGCACAGGAGAGTTCTTTTGTGATTATGGATCAGTTCTGCTTATTGATTGTGGTGACAGTATTCAAATATATATATGTGGATAAAATATTATGGAATTATACACAAAGACAAATAAAAAAATGAATACATGCAAAAGACTGGTGAAATCCAAGTAAAGTATATAGTCCAGTTAGTTTTACTGTACCAATCAATTCCCTAAATTTGATAATGTAGTGTAATTTTGTAAAATGTCACCTTGGGGAAGCTGGGTGATGGGTACACAGGACCTCTTGGGACTAATTTTGAAACCTAACGTGAGTCTACAATTATTTGAAAATAAAAAGTTTTTTTAATGGTATAATAAGGATACTTTATGCCTAAGAGGCCTGTGAAAATTAGCACAGTATGTTACATACGGTAAGCCTTCAATATTGAAAATAAAGTAAAATAAAACATGTTTTTAAAAAAAAAGAATAAAATGAACCTGATTATGAAACATCTGGTTTAAAGTTTATAATTCACCATATTTCAAATGTGATAACTACTTATGATAAATCTTTCAGTTCAAACTGAAATGAAGATGATGTGTTTTTACCTAGAAAACCAAATGTCATTTCCTAGTGAATTTAGCGACTTTCCTATATAATTTTTTGGTATTACAATTAGAACATATTGTGTTATCTACCCTTTAAAGGAACTTTAGTTTACCAGAGAGATGAATAAAAGGCAAATTAAATCAAGAAAGAGGAAAAAAACAGGCTTAGACAAATATATATTAAAATTACAAAAAATATAAAACAGGCTTAAAGAGTGAGAAAATTTGCATACCTGTTAACTTGATATGTCCTATTTCATCAAGCAAAATGCTGTAAATCAAAATTCACATTCAACAACATGGGATAAAATATTTTTATATACAACATTTACATAAAAATCATCATAAATTAGGTCAATATATATTTGATATGCAGGAAAATTTTTAAATGACTAATTTAAAATCAATAAGTATCTTATGAAGATTACTTTTTATAAGTTTCATATAATTGTATAATTCATATATATTTTCACATAATATTTAAAATAAAAGACTTAATGGGGAAAAAGTAGTTATAGAACTACCGGTAACAGGGACACATAAAGAGAATATAACTTTACTTTTCTGGCTTCAGGTCTCTATATACAATTCCTAAACGGTGCAGATGATCCAAAGCAAGGGCTAGTTCTGCGAGGTAGAATTTCACGTCTTCCTCTGTAAACAGAACCTAGAATAAAATAATAATTTACTACTTGATTTTTTAATGTTGAATTTATTTAAATTTTCTTCTTTAAAAACCATTAAACAGACAAATCTAAACAAATAAAATAAAAGTAGATAGGTTTTCTTCTATATCTTCAAAACTTATTTATAAAGAGTTTTCAATAACTGTACAATATCAATTCACTAATTTACTATAATTTACTTAAATATTTATTTAGGTTATTTATAGTTTTTCAGTGTTATAAATAACTGTAATACACATACGTATTTTTGATATGCATGGAAAATGGATTTCTGAGAAATAAAACAGCAAATGCTAGGTGGTCAAGAAGAATAAATAGTCTAAGATTCTTGACATACACAACAAAATTATTTGCCAAAAGGTAAGTACAATAATTTCTACTCCCAACAGCAGCTTATGAAAGCATGTCTCACCATATCCATGATAGCACTGAATATTACCATTTAAAAGATATTTTCTAATTTGATACAAAAATGGCATCAGTTGTTTTAAATTTTGATTCTTAGGCTATACATTTTTCCATGTCTAGTCACCTTTCTACTTTTTAGTGAATTATCAGTAATATTTTTGTCTATTTTCCATTATTTACTTACTGATTATTCAATTGGTACAAGCCCTTTAAATATTAAAAATGTCAGTCTTCTATATTATTTGTAAATATTTTCCTACTTTGTGTTGTTTTTTGATGTCCAGTAATTCTTAATTTTATGTAGTCAAATTTATATATAATTTCTCTATGGTTTTCCTCTATTACTTTAATGATTAAGGAGATTTCCATTCAATAGTCAACTACATATTCAGCTGCATTTTCTTTTAGGATAAACTTTTTTCCAGATTTAGCTCTATAATGTAAGCAAGATTTATCTTTCTATATGGTAGTGATGACAATTTAAAATGTTTTTTTCTGAAATATTTTACCAATTTTTCATATACTGTTTACTGAACAATCAATTTCTTTGCCATTAACTTGTGATTCTCCCTCTATTATAATAATATATGGTAATTCATATATTCCAGAATATTCATGGACTACACAATTTGTGTCTAATCTGGTGTTGAAACTATGATTTTTTGCTTATAGCAGCAGCTTTATAAAATTTTAAACAAGCGGTAGGGCAATGAAAAGGTATTCTTTATTTTGAAAATGTCTTAGTTCTTTTCATTTGTTTGCTTTTCCAGGTATGCTGATGAAATCAGTCAATTTCAAACAAACAAGAATTCTATTGCGATTTTGTTTGGAATTTTGTTAAGTCTATAAATTAACTCTGGAAGAACTGGAAGCTTTATGATTACCAGCCATTCATCCCATTATATTTTTTGATATTAGCAAAATATGGCATGGCTTAAGAGTTTTGTGTGTTTGTTCCTGTGTATGTGTGTCTTTGTGTGTATTGGGGGAGTAGAGAAATTTGGGGAGGTATCATTCCCTCTAAAACTTATATGACATACAGTATAAAATTCTTCAGCATACAAAAATGTATTTTTTAACATTTTTATTGATTTATTATCATTTTACAATGTTGTGTCAAATTCCAGTGTAGAGCACAATTTTTCAGTTACACATGAATGTATATATATTCATTGTCACATTTTTTTCTCTGTGAGTTACCATAAGATCTTGTGTATATTTCCCTGTGCTATACAGTATAATCTTGTTTAACTATCACTCATATGTAGAATCTTAAAAAAAAAAAAAACAAAGCATAAATACAAAACAGAAACAGACTCATAGACAGAGAATACAAACTTGTGGTTGCCAAGGGGGTGGAGGGTGGGAAGGGATAAACGGGATTTCAAAAAATGTATTTTTAGTCTTTTTCTAAGGCATAAAGAATAAACCCTTATTTTGGATGATGCAGTAGTTTTTCTGTATACATAAATGAAATATAACCACTAAAAAACTTCTTATCAATAAGCTGTCCATAGAAGTAGCCATTAAATCACTTTTTAGAAGCCTATTCAATGATAATACTAATGTACTGTCTTTCAGGAAATGCATTTAAAATGCTTGTTCTTACCTAATATTCTAGACTTAGGAATCAAAACTTACTGACTGCATCTCTGTGCTAATATGGGTTTAGATAGTCCCACATTGAGAATGGAGGTCTGAAGAGTTTAAAAGAAAATCAGAAATGACTAAAAGTAAGAATTTTTCAAACATATTCTTGACACTTCTACAATCTAACACAAGAAATCATGAATAATTGTTACACTATTGTCCCCCTATATCTTAGAACCAGCTTTTATTAAGGTCTTTTAAGGAACCACTTTGGAAAGGGGTCCTAGACAGACCCTAACACATACTGTTTTAGAGTAAACAATATACTAAGGTCACAGTCTATGTTCACATATGGCATGTTCTGCACTATAGCTAGACAGATATAAGCCTGAGACTTTAGCCACCTAAGCACTGGCTAGCATCCCCAAAGCACATGGTTCCTTTCTCACAGGAAGTTCCAGAGCTCTGGAAATCAACAGTAGCTCTCCCACACTCAACATTTTAATTCTGGAAGTGAGATGTTGAGTCACTATCACCCAATTAAAATGCTACTCCCAGACTATCACTTTAAGAAAAAATGAGGTAGACAAGGATAGGACTTAATCTGAAACAACTAAAACACAGGACAAAATATATGAAGTGAAATGAGACTTTTCAAGACACTGGACATCAGGCAACAAAGAACAGTGAATACTGAGAGATACAAACAACTCTAAAACTGTCCTAGCTTACTACCTGGAAAGAGTTTCTAAGCAGTAATGCAGAGAGTGCTAAGTCAGACAGAGCCTACAAAACGCCTGAGTTGATGAGATGGAGCTAAGAGACTGGGGAGACAAGAAGGACGGAACTCCCAAGATAGAATACAAAGGAGAGAATTACAGAGGGTGAACTGTAGAGTTATGTAGATGGTCTTCCTCAGGTATTCAGCGGAGAAATGCTCAGCACATGTGAGAGAGGAAACTATCCTGAGCCAGGAAGATAACCAATGGAAGAATTAGAGGGGCTAATCCATGGAACTCACACAGGGCCAGGAATAGTTCCTATTACCCACAAACAGAGCAGAAAACCTTATAATTCGCAGGGTGTCAGATAGAGTAGTCAGAAGGGTTTTGCTTCAGAATAGAGCAAAATCAACCCCTGATTAAATGCTGCTCTGATCCAGTTAAACAACCTGAAATAATCAAACTAGTTCCACAAATATACTAGAACAAAGCTCAATAATATTTATAGGAATAAAAAATATCTATCACCTAACAAGGTAAATTGCAGGATGTCTGCCATCCAATCAGATCCATGATTAAAAAATTGCCAATCAGAGATCTGAGGAAACTACTTAAGCCCAGGAAAAGAATAACCTTAAAGGATTAAAAAAAAAAAACCCACAGAGCTCAAAGGACCAAGATTAGTCGTATTCCCAAAATAAGAGTGAAACATCTGGACTCGGGGGCAAGATGGCAGAGTAGAAGGACACTCCTAGCTCACCCTCTCCCACAAATACACCAAAACTCACATCCACGGACCCACCCAGCCAACCAGAGCACCTGCTGAACTCCAACAGGACATCGAATTCTTCAAAAGACAAAGACACCATGAATCTGGTAGGAGAAAAGGAAAAAAGAAAGAAGAAAAAGCAAAACAGTGCGGGATGTTCCTGCAGGGAGGGAGCGGCAAAGGAGGACTGGTGCTCATTTGCTGAATCTCCCTCTCTCCAACTGAGAGGTCAGCGGGAAGGAGGGGGAACCTCCGAGGCTCCGATCTGTACAGAGCAGCCCTTGACCAACGGAACTAAATTAAATGGGCAGAAAAAGTCCCTGCGACACCCAGCTTAAGATGCGAGCTGGCAGCTGGGGGACTGGACAGGCTACACGAGCCAGCTGGAGGACTGGGGAGGCTGCACTGAGGCAACCCCGGGGGGATTGCAGGGTGCTGCACGCCGTGGCTGGGAGGAGATACAGAGCAGAACAACCTGGGGGACCCCATAAATTATGAAAAAAAAAAAACAGCAAAGCAAACTGCTGGTGTGCCCTGGGGTGGGGGTGGGGTGCCATAGCCTTTGTCTCCTCAGACCTGCGGTGCCATTACTGGCACTTCTCAGGAGAAGAGAGGAGGGGCACAGCCACAGCCGCCATATCCTCCCGTGCAAAGCGCCTGGGCAGGGGCGGGGCAGAGACCTGAATCCTTACCTGGGGGCTCCGCAACCTCCTAGGCAGGACTGAGATTTGTTTACAGCCTGAGGCAGATAGGATCTTCCTGCCATGGTACCTCAGAAAACTTGCACCGCCAAGACAAACAAGGAGATGAGTTTTGGCAAGGAGCAGGGGCGGGGCTGTTCCGCCCACTTCACTGAGCCCGCCTACAGAGCACAAACCCAAGGCGAACTCGCAGCTGCACAGAGCAGGGGAACGATGGGTGCCAGGAGAGGGCGGGTGGCCACCTGCCTTCCTGGCAGAAACATAGCACCTGACTGTAGTGCTAGGAGGGAAGCCATCCACACACCTACCTCCCCAGAGTGCAGCATCTGGCTGCAGCATCAGAAGAGGGAGTGACCTGTCCGCCCACAATGTAAGAGCACAGCACCTGACCCAGTGTTGGAGCGATGTACTATCTGCTTGCTGACAGGGACTGGGAGCAACACAGATGAGAGGCCCCAATGGAGGGCCTCGAGAAACAGCAAGCTGAGTTCGCGAATCAGGGCGAAGACAAAAAGAGAACTCGATAAAATCATTAAGAGTGCAGAGTTTCCACGAGAACACATCCCTACATCCCTTTTTTTTTTTAATCTTTTTTTAACTGTTCTATTTTCTATTACCTTTTTAATTTTTCCTGTTTAAACAATTGTATATGCTTCCAGTTTTAATCCCTTTAACATTTTTTTAAATTTATTATTATTGTTAAAAATCCACCTCATTTCATTTTTACATTGCTTGGTTTTGATTTCCTGTTATTGATTATACACAGGTTTCAAATATCTTTATGTCCTTCTCTCCTTTTTTAAGGTTTTTAAAAGACGTCTCAAATCGATTGCTAGTCTGCTTCAACTTGCTCCTCTATTATTGATTATACACCGTTTTGAAACCCTTTTTGATCCCTTTGTATAAAATTCTCTTATGTTTTTAAAAAATTAGTTCTATTTTCTATTAACATTTTTTTTATTTTTCACATTTTTTATTGAGTAATAGTCATTTTACAATGTTGTATCAAATCTAGTGCAAAGCACAATTTTTCAGTTATACATGAACATCATTGTCACATTTCTTTTCATTATGAGATATCACAAGATCTTGTATATATTTCCCTGTGCTATAAGTATAATCTTGTTTATCTATTCTGCATTTTAAAATCCCAGTCTGTCCCTTCCCACCTCCCACCCCCTTGGCAACCACAAGTTTGTATTCTATGTCTATGAGTCTGTTTCTGTTTTATATTTGTTTTTTTGTTTTGTTTTGTTTTTGTTTTTTGTTGTTGTTTTTTAGATTCCTCATATGAATGATCTCATATGGTATTTTTCTTTCCCTTTCTGGCTTACTTGACTTAGAATGACATTCTCCAGGAACATCCATGTTGCCGCAAGTGGCGTTATGTTGTTGGGTTTTGTGGCTGAATAGTATTCCACTGTATAAATACACCATTTCTTCTTCATCCAGTCATCTGTTGATGGACATCTAGGCTGTTTCCATGTCTAGGCTATTGTATATAGTGCTGCTATGAACATTGGGGTGCAGATGTCATTTTGAAGTAGGGTTCCTTCTGGACACATGCCCAGGAGCGGGATTCCTGGGTCATATGGTAAGTCTATTCCTAGTCTTCTGAGGAATCTCCATGCTGTTTTCCACAGTGGCTTTCCTTGCTTCCCTCTCCCAGTCTTGATGATTTAGATGTCTTCTTTTACAAATTTGTGTTTATTCTTTTTGTAATTCATGGCAGTTATCTCCTTTCCAGTTATGAGTTTCTCATTTTTGTAGCATCCTCCTTCCTTTCTATTTAGAGTAGATCTGTCAATATTTCTTTTAGCATGGGTTTAGTGTTGCTAAACTCTTAGTTTTTGCTTGTCTGTGAAGTTCTTTATCTCTCCTTCTATTTTAAAGGATAGCCTTGCTGGATACAGTATCCTAGGCTGCATCTTTTTTCTTTCAGGACTTAGAATATCTCTTGCCACTCCCTTCTGCCCTGGAGTGTTTGTGTAGAAAACCAGCTGAGAGCCTTATGGGGGTTCCCGTGTCACTCACCCTTTGCTTTTCTCTTGCTGCCTTTAGGATCATTTCTTTATCCTTGATTCTGGCCATCTTGATTATGATATGTCTTGGTGTGGGTCTGTTCGGGTTCTTCCTGTTTGGGACCCTCTGAACCTCCTGTACTTGGATATCTGATTCCTTTAGGTTTTGGAAGTTTTCAGTCATGATTTCTTCAAATACCTTTCAATCCCCTTTGTTCTTTCTTCCCCTTCTGGAACCCCTACTATGAGTAGATTGGCATGCTTTATATTATCCCATAGGTCCCTTATATTGTTTTCATTGTTTTTTATTTGCTTTTCTCTCAGCTGTTCTGATTGGGGGCTTTCTGTTGTCCTGTCTTCTAGGTCACTTATTCGTTCCTCTGCATTATCTAGTCAGCTTTACACAGCCTTTAGGTCAGCTCTCATCTCAGCAAATGAGTTTACTAATTCTACTTGGTTCTTCTTTATAGCTTCTATTTCATTTTTCACATACTTTATATCTCAACACTATTTCTTTTAGTTTGTTCAGCACTTTGATCACTCCTTTTTTGAAATCTTGATCTAGTAGGCCATCAATGTCTATTTCCTTGATCATACTTTCAGGGGATTTCTCTTGATCTTTTAATTGGGAGTGGTTCCTCTGCTTCTTCATCTTGCTCATATCTCTCTGGCAATGTGGCTTAAGGAGTCTCAGTTACCTAGTTCTCCTGGAGATGTGTGCTCTTAATGACTTTATCGAGAGGTCTTTGTGTCTTTGCCCTATTTCACATAGTCAGCTTGCTGCTTCTAGAGGCCCTCTGTTGGTGCCCTCGTCTGTGCTGCTCCCAGTGGCTGTCTGCTAGCAGATTGTGCCACTCCCAATACTGGGTCAGGTGCTGAGCTGTTTCCCAGTGGACAGGCGGGTCACTCCCCCTCCTGATGCTGCAGTCAGATGCTGGGCTTGGTGAGGCAGGTGGGCTGATCGTGCCCCTTCCAAGCACCACGGTCAGGTGTTGTGTTCCTGCCAGGAAGGTGGGGGGCCACCCGCCTTCTCCCGGCGCCGGTCACTCCACTGTTCTGTGCAGCTGCCCAATCCACCTCTGGTCAGAGCTCTGAAGTCGGGCACTGGGAAGACCTCAGAACGGCCCCACCCCTGCTCCGGGCCAAATCTCAGCTCCTTGTTTGTTTTGGTGGCTCGAGTTCTCTGAGGGACCAGGGCAGAAAGATCCTATCTGCCTTGGGTTGTAAACAAGCCTCAGTCCTGCCTAGGAGGTTATGGAACCCTCGGGGTGCGGATTCAGGTCTCAGCCCTGCCCCCGCCTGGTTGCTGCACACAGGAGGAGATGGCAGCTGTGGCTGCGCCCCGCCTCTCTTCTCGTGAGAAGTGCCAGTAATGGTGGCGCAGGTCAGATGAGACAAAGGCTATGGCGCCCCTCCCCCCAGGGTACACCAGCCGTGTTTCTTTTTTTTGCAATTTATGGGGGACCAATAAATTCTGCTCTGTATCCCCTTCCAGCCATGGCGCGCGGCACCCTGCATTTCTCCAGGGCTGCCTCAGTGCAGCTGCCCCAGTCCTCCGCCTGGCTCGGGCGGCCTGTCCCAGCTCCAAGCTGCCGGCTCGCGTCTTGGGCTGGGTGTCGCGGGGACCCTTTGTGCCCGTTTCACTCAGTTCTGTCAGTCAAGGGGTGCTCAGGGCAGATCTGAGCCTTGGAGGCTCCCCCTCTGTCCCGCTGGCCTCTCCATTGGAGAGGTGAGACCCAGCAAACGAGTGCTAGTCCTCCTTTGCCGCTCCCTCCCTGCAGGATCAGTGTTTTGCTTTTTTTTCTTTCTTTCTTCCTCTCCTCCTAACAGATTTTTGGCATCTTTGTCTTTCGAAGAGGGTGATGTTCTGTCGGAGTTTGGCAGGTGCTCTGGTTGGCTGAGTAGATCCATAGATGTGAGTTTTGGTGTATTTGTGGGAGAGGGTGAGCTACAAGCATCCTCTACTCCGCCATCTTGCTTCTCTCTTCTTCTATTAACTTTAAAAATTTTACTTCTTAAACAATTGTATATGTCTCCAGTTTTAATCCCTTTAAAATTTTTCCTTTAAGATATTTTTTAGTATTATTTTTTAAAATCCACCTCATTTCAGTTTTATTTCTTTTAGTTTTGATCTACTGTTATTATCTATACACAAGTTTCAAATATTGTTTTTTGATCTTTTCTCTTTTTAAGGTTTTTAAAAGACATCTCAACACAACTGCTATTCTGTTTCAATTTGCTCTTCTATTATTCATTATGCACTGATTTCAAAACTTTTTTCTCCTCCCTTCTTTTAAAATTCTCTCTTTGTTTTGACTTTTATTCCTGTATAGGCTTTAGATAGATAAAAAAATAAACTCCTTAAGGAACACAATAGGTAACTGATATTCCATAAGCCACAGTGCCAGAGAGATATGAGGAAGATGAAGAAACAGAGGATCCATTCCCAATTAAAAGAGCAAGAGAAATCCCCTGAAAGCTTGATCACAGAAATAGAAATGGATGGCCGACTAGATCAAGATTTCAAAAAAAAAGAGTAATCAAAGTACTGAAGGAACTAAAAGAGATATTGTTTAGAGATATAAAATATGTCAAAAATGAAAATGAAGCTATAAAGAAGAGCAAAGTAATATTGGTAAACTCATTTGCTGAGATGAGTGCTGATCTAAAGGCTTTACAAATAATGCAGAGGAACGAATAAGTGACCTAGAAGACAGGACATCAGAAAGCACCCAAGCAGAACAGCTAAGAGAAAAACAAATAAAAAACAATGAAAACAATATAAGGGACCTATGGAATAATATAAAGTGTGCCAATCTACACATAATAGGGGTTACAGAAGGGGAAGAAAGAACAAAGGAGACTGAAAATGTATTTGAAGAAATCGTGACCAAAAACTTCTCAAACCTAAAGAAGGAATAAGATATCCAAGTACAGGAGGCTCCGAGGGTCCCAAACAGGAAGAACCCGAACAGACCCACACCAAGATGTATCATAATCAGGATGGCCAGAGTCAAGGATAAAGAAATGATCCTAAAGGCAGCAAGAGAGAAATAAAGAGTGAGTTACAAAATAACCTCGAGAAGGCTCTCAGCTAATTTCTCTACACAAACATTACAGGCCAGAAGGGAATGGTAAGATATATTCAAAGCCCCAAATGAAAAAAAGATTCAGCATAGGATACTTTATCAAGGAAGGCTATCCTTTAGAATAGGAGAGATAAACAATTTCACAGAGAAGCACAAACTAGAAGAGTTTAGCAACACTAAACACATGCTAAAAGAAATACTGAAAGGTCTACTCTAAATAGAAAAGAAGCAGGATGCTACAAAAATGAGAAACCCACAACTGGAAAGGTGGTAACTACCATGAATTACAAAAAGAATAAACACAAAATTGTAAAAGAAGACATCTAAATCATAAAGAGTGGCAGAGGGAAGCAAGAAAATACAGAGTATTTTTTTTCTTTTTTAAATTTTTTGTTCTCAGTAGGATGGGTGTGAGGTTATATTGCTATGTGTTTAATACAAAAGTTATAGTAATGGGTTAATAGACTTACAAAAAAAGGTAATCACAAGCAAAAAAACTTACAAATGAGTCACAAAAATGAAATAAAACCCAAGATAATACAAAGGAATACTACCAAACCACAAAAGAAAGAAGAAAGGAACAAAGAGGAAATACCAAATCAACTGCAAAAATTTGTTCAAAATGGCAATAAACACACATCTATCATTAATTACTGTAAATGTTAATGGACTGAATGCTCCAGTCAAAAGACACACAGTGGCAGACTGGATAATAAAGCAACAACCTTCAACCAGCTGCATAAAAAAGACACACTGAGGGAGAAAGACGCATATAGATTGAGAGTGAAAATATGGAAAAGGATATTTCACGAAAATGGAAAAGCCAAAAAAGCAGGTGTTGCAGTACTGATTTCAGACAAAATAGACTTTAAAACAATGGCCATTAAGAAAGATAAAGAAGGACATTTTATAATGATTAAAGGAGTAATACAAGATGAGGATATTACACTCATTATTATATATACACCCAATATAGGAGCACCTGAATAAATAAAACAATTACTATCAGAGATAAAGGGGGAAACAAATGGGAATGCAATCATTGTCAGAGATTTTAACACCACATTAACATCACTAGACAGATCTTTCAGACAGAAAATAAACGAGGCAACAGAGAAATTAAATGATACAAAAAAAAATTAGCTTTGGTGGATATATTCAGAGCATTACACCCCGCCAAAAAAGGATACACATTCTCTTCAAGTGCACATGGAACATTTTCTAGGATTGATCATGTACTTGGGCACAAAAGAAACCTCAACAATTTTAAGAAGATAGAATTTATCTCAAGCATCTTTACTGACCACAATGCCATGAAACAGGGAATCAACAACAGAGAAACAAAGTGGAAAAAAAGGAAAGCATGGAGATTAAACAACATGCTATTAAAACACCAATGGGTCAATGAGGAAATCAAACCTGAAATTAAAAAATATCTAGAGACAAATGAAAATGAAAAGAAAACCACACAAAATTTCTGGACAAAGCAAAGACAGTGCCCAGAGGGAAGTTTATAGCGATACAGGCCTTCCTCAAAAAAGAAAAACAATCTCAAATAAACAATCTAAACCACTAGCTAAAAGAATTAGAAAAATAAGAGCAACAAACCCCAAAAGGCACCAGGAGGGAAATAATAAAGATCAGGGAGGAAATAAATAAAACAGAGATTAAAAAAAAATAGAAAAAAACAATCAAACCAAAAGCTGGTTTTTTGAAAGAGTAAATAAAATCAACAAACCTCTGGACAAACTCACAAAGAAGAACAAAGAGAGAGCACAAATAAGCAAAACAAGAAAGGAAAATGGAGAAATTACAACAAACAACCTAGAAATACAGAATATCATGAAAATATTATGAAAAACTATATGGAACCAAAATGGATAACTTAGAGGAGATGGACAAGTTTCTGGAAACATACTGTCCACCAAGACTGAATCAAGAAGAAACTGACCACTTGAACAAACAGAACACTAGAAATGAAATCAAATTAGCAATAAAAAACCTCTCTACAAATAGAAGTCCAGGACCGGACGGCTTCACCGGGGAATTCTACCAAACATACAAAGAAGAACTCATACCAGTCCTTCACAAACTCTTCCACAAGATTGAAAAGGAGGGAATACTCCCAAACTCATTCTATGAAGCCACAATCACCCTGATACCAAAACCAGGCAAAGACACTACCAAAAAAGAGAATTACAGGCCAATATCACTGATGAATATAGATGTAAAAATGCTTACCAAAATATTAGCAAATAGAATCCAACAGCACATAAACAAGATTATACGTCATGATCAAGTGGGGTTCATCCCAGGGACACAAGGGTGGTTCAACATACGCAAATCTCTCAATGTAATATATCACATCAACAAGAGAAAGGACAAGAATCACATGATCATCTCAATAGATGCAGAAAAAGCATTTTATAAAATTCAACACCCATTTATGAGAAAAACTCTCACCAAAGTGGGTATAGAAGGAACATATCTCAACATCATTAAAGCTATATATGACAAAACTACAGCCAGCATAGTACTCAATGAAAACTCAAAAGCTTCCCACTAAAATCTGGGACAAGACAACGATGCCCACTATCACCACTCCTATTCAACAGAGCCTTGGAAGTCCTAGCCACAGCAATCAGGCAAGAGAGAGAAATAAAAGGGATCCAAATTAGAAAAGAAGAGGTAAAAGTGTCACAATATACCAATGAAATGATACTATATATAGAAAACCCTAAAAGGTCCACCCGAAAACTACTGGAACTAATCGAAGAATTCAGCAAGGTAGCAGGTTAAAAGATTAACATTCAAAAATCAGTTGCATTTCTTTACACTAATGATGAATCAACAGAAAAAGAAAGTAAAGAAATAATCCCCTTTAAAATAGCACCCAAAGCAATAAAATAGCTAGGAATAAATTTTGCCAAGGAGGTGAAAGACTTATACATGGAGAATTATAAAACACCGACTAAGGAAATTAAAGAAGACTTTAAAAAAAAGGAAGGATATCCCATGCTCCTGGATTGGAAAATTCAATACTGTTAAAACGGTCACACTGCCCAAGGCAATCTACTGATTTAATACAATCCCTATCAAATTACCCAGAATATATTTCACAAAACAAGAACAAATCATAATAAAATTTATATGGAACCATCAAAGTCCTAGAATTGCCAAAGCATTACTGAAGAGAAAGAAAGAGGCTGGAGGAATAACTCTCCCAGACTTCAGACAATACTACAGAGCTAAAGTCATCAAGACAGCATGGTATTGGTACAAAAACAGACATATAGACCAATGGAACAGAATAGAGAGCCCAGAAATGAACCCACAAAATTTTGGTCAGCTCATCTTCGACAAAGGAGGCAAGAATATACAATGGAATAAAGACAGTCTCTTCAGCAAATGGTGTTGGGACAACTGGACAGCAGCATGTAAAGCAATGAAGCTAGAACACTCCCTTACACCATACACAAAAATAAACTGAAAATGGATTAAAGACTTAAACATAAGACAAGATACAATAAACTTCCTAGAAGAAAACATAGTCAATACATTATCTGACATACATCTCAAAAATGTTCTCCTAGAACAGTCTACATAAGCAATAGAAATAAAAGCAAGAATAAACAAATGGGAACTAATGAAAATTACAAGCTTCTGCACAGCAAAGGAAACCATAAGTAAAACAAAACAACAACCTACGGAATGGGAGAAAATTTTTGCAAATGAAACCAACAAAGCCTTGATCTCCAGAATATATAAGCAGCTCATACGACTTAGTAAGAAAAAAGCAAACAACCTAATCCAAAAATGGGCAGAAGACCTAAACAAGCAATTCTCCAAGGAAGACATACAAATGATCAATAGGTACATGAAAAAATGCTCATTATCACTAATTATCAGAGAAATGTAAATCAAACTACCATGAGGTATCATCTCACAGCAGTCAGAATGGCCATCATTCAAAAGTCCACAAATGACAAATGCTGGAGAGGCTGTGGAAAAAAGGGAACCCTCCTTCACTGCTGGTGGGAATGCAGTTTGGTGCAGCCACTGCGGAAAACAGTATGGAGATTCCTCAAAAGACTAGGAATAGACTTACCATATGACCCAGGAATCCTGTTCCTGGGCATATATCCAGAAGGAACCCTACTTCAAAAAGACACCTGCACCCCAATGTTCATAGCAGCACTATTTACAATAGCCAGGACATGGAAACAGCCTAAATGTCCATCAACAGATGACTGGATAAAGAAGAAGTGGTATATTTACACAATGGAATACTATTCATCCATAAAAACGACAACATAACCTCATTTGCAGCAAATGGATGAATCTGGAGAATGTCATTCTAAGTGAAGTAAGCCAGAAAGAGATAGAAAAATACCATATTTGATCGCTCACATGTGGTATCTAAAAAAAAAAAGAACATAAATACAAAACAGAAACAGACTCATAGACATAGAATACAAACTTGTTGTTGCTAAGAGGGAAGGGGGTGGGAAGGGATAGACTGGGAGTTTGAAATTTGTAGATACTGTCAGGTATATGTTGAATTGATAAACAAGATTATACTGTACAGCACAGGGAAATATATACAAGATGTTGTGGTAGCTCACAGCAAAAAAAAAATGTGACAATGAATATATGTATGTCCATGCATAACTGAAAAATTGTGCTCTACACTGGAATTTGACACAACATTGTAAAATGACTATAACTCAATAAAAAAATGTTTTAAAAAAAGAGTGAAAAATCTTATAATTGGCAGGGTGTTGGTTAGAGTACTAAGAAGGGTCATGTTTCAGTACTGGGAAAAATCAATTCTAAATTCTGCGATGGTCCTACATAACAAAACTTAATAGCAAGATTCAAAAGGTTAGCTTTTTTCTGGCATGCAGTTAAATACTATGTATAAGAAAACAGAAGTATTTAGAGTACAAGAAAATTAAATTCATAATGCCTTCAATACAATAAAAAATTAGCATACAATTAAGTGTTATTGAAGCACAGAAGTAACCATAGACAGTACTTAACCAAATGGGTATGGTTGTGTTCCAATAACACTTTATTTTTAAAAAACAATAGGCCATATTTGGCCTGGGAGTATAGATTCCTGACTCCTGAAGTTAAGGTTTATACTACAAACCCTAAAGCAACTACTAAAATAACACAACAAAATGTTATAGATAAAAAGCCAACCAAAGACATAAAAATGAAATTGTGAAAAATAATTAAAAATAAGGCAGAAAAAGAGGGACAAAAGACAAGGTGGGACACAAAAACCATAAATAGAAAAAGATTTAAATCCAACTATATCAATAATCATATTAAATCTAACATCCCCATTAAAAAGCATAGATTTTCAGACTGTATAAAAAGCAAGAACAATTAAATGCTACCTTAAGTACTGCACATTGAATGTAAAGACAAATAGATTAAGTACAAATATGAAAAACAATACACCAAGCTAATACTAATTAAAATAAAGCTGGAGTGACTGTATTAATATCAAGGTAGATTTTAAAGCAAAAAATATTAGCAGAGATAAAATAAGTCATTTCAAAATGAGAAAGGGTCAATTCACCAAGAGGGAATGATAATCTTAAAGGTTTATGCACTTAATAACTGAACTTTGAAGTAGATGAAGCAAAATTTGACAGAAATTCAAGTACAAATAGATAAATTCATAACTACTGTCAAAGGTTTGAATACCTGCCTCTCAAAAATTTATAGAACATGCAGACAAAAAGTTAGGAAGAATACAGTAGACAATATCACTAACAACCAACTTAAACTGATCGACATTCATAGAACCTTTCACTACTCAAAAACAGAATACACATTCTTCTCAAGTACACATGAACATACACCAAGATACACCATATTCTGAAGCATAAGACAATTTAAGTGAATTTAAGAGAATTCAAGTCATACACAGCATGCTTTTTTTTCTTATATATTTTTCCAATTTTATTGAGATGTAAATGACATATAACATTGGGTAAGTTTAGTATGTAGTGTGTTGATTTGATACATGTATATTGCAAAGTGATTCTGTAGGGTTAGGTAACACCTCCATC
The DNA here is from genome assembly GCF_009834535.1 of Camelus ferus. Classification (NCBI taxonomy): domain Eukaryota; kingdom Metazoa; phylum Chordata; class Mammalia; order Artiodactyla; family Camelidae; genus Camelus; species Camelus ferus. The sequence continues at coordinate 54,171,188 of NC_045732.1, forward strand.
ATGTCACATAATTACCATTTCTTTTTTTTTGGTGAGAACATTTAAGATCTCACTTAGCCACTTTTAAATATAATACAGTATTATTATCTGTAATCACCATGCTATCCAATAGACTTCCAGAATTTCTTTATCTTATAGCTGGAAGTATTTACCCTTTGACCAACACCTCCCCATTTCCCAGGACCACCCCTCTCTATTCTTTATACTGAAGATTATCAATATAAAGCTGGAAAACTAAGACTAAGTTATACCATAAGATTACACTTATCAGCATTTGAAGTTATATTGTTTCTGTAATGCTTTATGACCAGAATAAAATTAAATTAGAAAGCAATAGAAAGTTATCTAGAAAATGCCTAAATATTTGTAAATTAATTAGCATACTTCTAAATGCCCTATGACTCAAAGAAGAAATAAAAGGAAATTAGAAAACATGTTGAACTAAAAGAGAATAAAAACATCACATATCAAAATTTACAAGATGATGCTAAAGCAGTGTATATAGAGAAATTTATAGCACTACACACTTATAGTAGAAAAGAAGAAAAGGTCTCAAATCAGTAACTTCTGCTCCCATCTTAAAAACCAGAAAAGCTAGTAAAACACAAATTAAGCAGAAAAAATCAAAATAAAGTAACAAAGATTAAAGTGGAAAACAGTGAAATAGAAAACAGAAATACAATAGAGAAAATCAATGAAACCAAAAGCTGGCTGGTTCTTTGAGAAGAACAATAATATTGATAAACCTCTAGCAAGACTAAACAGGACAGAAAAGGAAGAAGACACAAAATACCAACATCGGGAATGATGATACCAACATCCCTAATGATTCTATAGCTATAAATAAAAGATAATAAGGGGATATTATGAACAATTTTATGCCAATGAATTCAATAACTTTGATGAAATGGACAAATCACTTAAGACACAAAATACCAAAGCTCACTGAAAAAGAAAGATGAGTTGAATAATGCCAAGTATATTAAATAAATTGACTTTATAGTTAAACACCATAACATTAAAAAAAAAAAAAAAAAAAAAAACTACAGGCCCAGATGGCTTCACTAGTGAATTTTACCAATCATTTAATGACAATTTGATATTGTACTTTTACAGAAAATTGAAGAGGAGAAAATTTTACCCAACTCTTTCTATGAAACTAGGATTGCTCTGACACCAAAACTAGACATAAACAACAACACAAAAAACTACAAATACCCCTTATGAAAATAGATGTAAAAAATTCTTGACAAACTTTTAGCAAATATCATCTAGTAGTATGCAAAAAGGATAATACATCATGACTACATGGGATTCACTCAGACACAAGGTGCTTCAACATTGGACAATCAATCAATGTAATTCATCATATTAAATAATTAAAGAAGAAAAACGTATGATCATCATTTCAACAACTGCAAAAAAAGTGATTGAGAAATCTAACATACATTCCTGATAAACACTCTCAACAAATTAGTAATAGAAGGGAATATTCTCAACCTGATAAAGAACATGTAAAAAGACCTATAGTTAGCTTTGTAATTAATGGTGAAATTATGCTTCCCCCCTAAGATCATAAATAAGAAGGTCGGCTCTTACCAATACTTTTCAATACTGAACTGGAGGGTCAAGCCAGTGTAACAAAGACAAATAAATAATGTCCATAATGGATAAGAAGTAAAACTCCTTATTTGCACATTACAAATAGAAAATTCTATTTGTAGTTTACCAAAAAGCTGCTAGATAAAACAAGTAAGTTTAGTTAGACTGTGGGATACAAAGTTCAACATACAAAAATAGTAATCATATTTCCATCCAATTTGAAAATAAAATTAAGAAAGTAATTCCATTTACAACGACATTTTAAAAGAAAAATACTTAGAGATAAATCTGACAAAAGATGTGCAAGACCCGTACACTAAAAATGACCAGATATTGCTGACAAATTTAAGAAGACTTAAATAAACTAGAGAGAAACCATGTTCATGGATTAGAAGACTCAATATTGTGAAAATGTCAATTATCTGCAAATTGACCTACAGATTCAATGCAGTCCGAATCAAAATCCCAGCAGGCTTTCTTTGTGGGAAGTGAAAAGTTGATTTTTAAATCGATATGGAAATGCAAATGACCTAGAAGAGGCAAAACAGCTTTCAAAAAGAAGAGCACAGCTCGAGGATTTGCCCTACCTGACTTCAAGACATATTATAAAGGCACACTCATCAAGAAAAGTTGTACTGGCATAAAGACAGAAAAATAAATCAGTGGAACAGAATAGAGTGTCCAGAAATAGATTTTCACATATATGGTCAATTGATTTTCAACAAAAAATGCAAGGTAATTCAGTGGAGAAAGCATAGTCTTCTCCAACGATGATGGTAGGACAATGAAATATCTGTATGCAAAAAAAAAAAAAAAAAAAAAAAAACGGACTTCAACACATACTTATCACCATATGTGAAAATAAACTCAAAATTGATTATTAACTTAAACATAAAACCAAAAACTACAAAACCTCTAGAAAACATAGGAGAAAATTTTTGTGACCTGAGATTAGGGAAATATTCCTTAAACAGGACCCCAAAAAGCACAATTTATTAAAGGAAAAAATTATGCATCAGAGTTCATCAAAATTAAGAACTTCTGCTTTTTGAAAGACACTGTTAAAGAGAATGAAAAGACAAACTATAGACTAGAAGAAAATATTTTCAAACATATACATGACAAAGGACTTACCATTCCAAAATATACAGACTCTTAAAACTCAGTAAGAAAACAACCCAATAAAAAATGGGCCAAAGATTTAAACAGAGATTTTATCAAAAAAGATAGATGTCAAATATCCATGTGAAGAGATGTTCAACATCATTAGTCATTAGGGTAGTATAATTCAAAACTACAATAAGGTACCACTACACACTTATCAGATATCCAAAATTAAAACAAGACTGACCATATGAAGTGTCGGTAAGGATGTGGAGCAACTGAAACCCTCATATGCTGCTGGTGGGAATATAAAAATTATATAACCACTCTGAGAAACAGTTTGACAGTGTCTTTAAAATAAGTTAAAACATATATCTACTATATAACCCAGTCATTATACTCTTGGTATTTAACCATGAAAAGAAAAAAAACATATGCTCATACAATCACTTGTACATGAATGTTTGTAGCAGTATTAGTAATATCCAGAAACTGCAAGCGACCCATATATCCCATCAACAAGTGAATGAATAAACAAATCATTGTGTATCCATACAGTGGAATACTACTCAGCAATAAAAATGAACTACTGATACATGCAACAACTTCAATGAATCTCAAAATAATTATGTTAAGTAAGTCAGATAAAAAAATACATACTATATGATTCAATTTATATAAAGTCCTAGAACATGCAAGCCAAACAGTGACAGAAAGGAGATTCAGTAGGGGTGGAGCAGGAGGGAACCATTACAAAAGGGCACAAGAAAATTGTTGAAGATGATAGATAGGTTAATTATTTTATTGTGTTGATGGCTTCACAAGTTTATATAAATGTCAAAATGTATCAAAGCATGTACTTTAATATGTGCAGTTTACTGTATGTCAATTATGCCTCCAAAAAGCTGTTTTAAACATTAATAAATTAAACACTACTGCCAGAGGCACTGGTAGTTTTGAGTAGCCAAAGTCCTAGGCTTGCCCCTAACTACTTCATCCAGTTATTAATACTGATTTTGTGCCTAAGAATAATGAGTATCCCACTGAGATGATCTAAATGACAGGAAGACAGAAAATACCATTAACTGGTATATCCACTAAATACTATGCAACAAAACAAACAGAATAATTCTCATTTAAAATTTTCAAAGAAAAAAAGTAATTAGCAAAAGAACAAAAACAATTTTCTTAGTTTTGTTTCAATAAAATATAGCAAAAATTTATAAATACTCACCTCTTTGGATAATCTTGTGAAGACATCTCCTCCCCTGAGAAAATCCAATATTAAATACAGCTTCCCTTCAGTCTGAAAGGCTAATTAGAAATTAGAATGCAGTAACAATTTTTAAGGCTTCAAAAGTTTAGTATACTTTTTAATTAATATTTATTGTCTAGAATTTTATCACTAAACACTATAAAGCAATTAAGCATTTACTCATATGGTCCATTATTGGATAATATTATCTCAAATTAAATCTAGTGTTGAAAAACCTATAAACCCCTCCCCAGAACATAATCAACCTTGCATGTAGCTTTACATAGAACTTGTACCACCATTTTCTTTATTTATGGAGCACCATTTCTACTGCAATTGCCTGAACTCTGCCTCCCTACCTATTGAAAATCTACTAATTCTTTCAAGACCAACAAAAATGCCACTTCTCTAGTAAGCTTTCTTCTATTAAGGATTTCCTCCTTTTCACATTTCCCTACAGCATCCTTATCCTCTTCCCCCATTAAAATTACTTGCTACTGCTTTTGAGATCTCATCATACTTTATTTATGCCTCCCTCATGATACTTAATCCATTTTGATTTATACAAACAAATTTGTCTTACATATTTGTGTTACCTAAAGATCATAAATTTCTAGAGTTCAGAGAGTATTTCACTTCTAGAGCCCGCTGAATTTAACAGTGTTTTGCACACAACTGGTATATAGTGATTAATCTAATGATACCCTGGAGATTCAAGGAAGGAGATCTTTAGATTCTACTACTACTTTCATTCCATTAGGGTTAAAGAGATTAAAAGAATAATGGGTGGGAAATTCTAGAGGGTTTTTTATAGAGAGAGTTAGGTACATATTTTAATGTGTTACTTGTCAAAATTACCTAAGAATAAAATCAATAGCTGCTATCTTTTAAAATCCCGAACACTAAAAGTGATGTAGTAGATCAGATTAGTGATTTAACAGTGTATATGCCTTTGGATTCCCCAGGGAAACCAAATGCCACAATCTCATGCATACATTAAATTAGCAATGGAGCCATGATTAAAACTCAGAACTGCATAGTTTGGAAGAACTAATACTGTTAGAATAACCATACTACCCAAGGCAATCTACAAATTCAATACAATCCTTATCAAAATACCAATGGCATTTTTCACAGAACTAGAACAAATAATTTTAAAATTTGCATGGAAACACAAAAGACCCCAAATAGCCAAAACAATCAAAAGGAAGAATAGAGCTGGTGGTTATCATACTTCCTGACTTCAAACTATACCAAAAGCTACAGTAATCAAAAAAGTATGGTACTGGCACATAAACAGACAAATAGATCAACGGAACAGAAAAGAGAGCCCAGAAATAAACCAACACACTTATGGTCAATTAATCTATGACAAAGGAGGCAAGAATATACAGTGGATAAAAGACAGTTTCTTCAGTAAGTGATATTGGGAAAACTAGACAGCTACATATAAAAGAATGAAACTAGAACACTCTCTAACACCATATATAAAAATAAACTCAAAATGGATTAAAGACTTAAATGTAGGACTGGAAACCATAAAACTCCTAGAAGTGAACATAGGTAGAACACTCTGACATAAATCATAGCAATATCTTTTGAGATCTGTCTCCTAAAGCAAAGGAAACAAAAGCAAAAATAAACAAATGGGACCTAATTAAACTTTAAGGCTTTTCCACAGCAAAGGAAACCATCAACAAAATGAAAAGACAACTTACAAAATGGGAAAAATTGCCAATGATATGACTGATAAGGGGTTAATATTCAAAATACATAAACAGCTCACACAACTCAATATTAGAAAAACAAACAGCCCAATTAAAAATGGGAAGACCTGAAAAAACATTGTTATAAAGGAGACATACAGAGGGCCAACTGGCACATGAAAAGATGCTCAACATCACTAATCATCAGAGAAGTGCATATCAAAACTCCAACGAGCTATCACCTCACCCTTGTCAGAATGGCTATCATTAAAAAGACCACAAATAACAAATGTTGGCAAGGAAGTGGAGAAAAGGGACCTTTTGTACACTGTCAGAGGGAATGTAAGTTGATGCAGCCACTGTGGAAAACAGGATGGAGGTTCTTCAAAAAAATAAAAATAGAACTACCTTATGATCCAGCAATTTCTACTCCGGGGAATTATATCCAAATTACATCCAAAGAAAATGAAAACATTAATTTGAAAAGATATATGCACCCCAATGTTAACAGCAGCATTATTTACAATAGCCAAGATATGGAAGCAACCTAAGTGTACATCAACAGATGGAACGGATAAAGGTGTGCTATATATATATATACCACACACACACACACACACACACACACACAATGGAATACTACACAGTTGTAAAAAACTGAAATTTTGTCATTTGCAACAACATAGATGGACTTAAAGGATATGATGCTTAGTGAAAAAAGTCAGGCAAAGACAAATATTATATAATGTCACTTATATGTGGAATCTAAAAAAATAAAACTAGTGAATATAATAAAAAGAAACAGATTCACAAATATAGAGAATAAACTAGTGGTTACCAGTGGGAAGAGGGAAGGGGAAGGGATAAGATAAGGGTAGGGGAAAAGAAGTACAAACTACTATGTATAAAATAAATAAGCTACAAGGATATATAGTACAACACAGGGAATATAGCCAGTATTTTATAAGTATAAATGGAATACAACCTTAAAAATTGTGAATCACTATGCTGTACAACTGAAACTTATAAAATATTGTAAGTCAAGTATATCTCAATTAAGAAAAAAAATCCTTAGAACTTTCTGACTCCAAATTCATGTTCTTTCCATTGTATCTTCTGCTCTCACTGGTATTCCTCTCCCACCAAATATAAGAAAAAATAACTCAAAGAGACTAATATATAATATGGTTCTTCTCAGCAGAACAAGGAAATAAAGTTAATATGCTCATTATAAACATGTAAGAGGAGTACATCCATAGACAAGAATGTTTTGAATAAATTATCACAGTAATTTATAGCCTAAGATCACTGGAGGTATAGCCTAGTAGAAGACAGAAATACTACCAGACAAGTAATCAGAAGACACTATCTTGTTACCTTAGACAAGTCAACCACCAAATACAGGAAACAGAACTAAAAGCTGGATATTGATTCTTATTTCAGATAAATACATTTTAACAGTTGAATATATTAAATCATTCAGTATTCATTTCCTGTTTAAAGTATTTATCTCCTGTTATACTACTGTCTGAAAGGAAATCTTAGTTCTCTAATTCCATAATTTTAAAAAAGATTACATACCATAGTGCAATTTGACAATAAATGGATGATTTACTTCCACCAGTATATCCCTCTCCATCTTTGTCCGAACTCTGTCTCGAACTAAAAATTACAGAGGGGTAGACTATATTACTCATATATAATTTCAGTAGAGGCCCCATCAATTAATTCACCAATATGAAAGTATAAAATGTAACTTTGTAAGTGCCCAAATTTGCAAACTATATATTCTTAGACAGTAATTACCATATTCTCAGAAAGTCAACAAACTCAGTTTAGATCTAGAATGGGTCAAAGGGACAAAGTTACTTGATGAATAAGTATTTATTATATACTAGTCTCCAATTGTTCAAATGAGTTTATTAATTAAAATTGAGCACAGTATTATCGTTATCACACCCTAGAAGACTGTACATAAGTGTATGCAAGTGGTTGTGCTTTCTCAACATGCAATGCCAACAAAGATGGAGCAGAAACAATAAAAATCTTGAAATAAAAGAATATAGCTTCATAAGTTCACCTTAAATTAAATAAAATATGTTACTTTTTATCCCATTAAATTTTTCAGGGTACACTCCCACTAAATTAGGGTATATACCAATACCAAACTTAGAAATATAACTTACCACTAGAAAACTAACAATTACTAACATTAAAAGGAAACAGTCTACTCATACAAGCAATACACAGTATATTTCTTAAAACAAGCTTTACCAAATTTTATTTTAATAAGCTTTCTAATTTTCTACCTTTTAAAGAAGCTTTTTTTAACACCTTCATTGCATAGAGCTGCCCAGCATCAGGACCAGTCTTCTTTCTAACAAGAAAAACCTAACAGAGGAATTTGAAAAAAAAGTGAAATTCACATTCTAGCCATTGCTGCTATATGTACATATTAGCACATTCATGTGGATCTTTCATTTTCTCTAATTTTAGAAAGATACACCTTTCTCTATAATTGTTTTTTCTTTCTCTATAAATTATACTTAGTTAATATTTTCTCACTTTCATTTAGTAAATCATACTCCCTTATGTACTATTGTAGAAAAGAAAATTATAAAGAAAATTTGAGAAGTCTGTGATATAAGAGATAAATAATATAACAAAAGACAATTTGAGCTAAGAGAGCTCCTTATAAGACCCAAGCTTTTTGTTACCTTAGTAAGGTGCAAACATACGTGATGACCATTGATTTGACACCCTCATTTCTACCTCCTATTGGTCCATTTTAGAAGTTATCAGGTATTTTATTTTCTAATAAGAAATCAGAGACAATTCTCATCTGTCTGCCAGGGAGAAGAATCAAGATGGCAAATATTTCAATAAACAAATAAAAGTTAAACTATTTAAAGTTACCAAGTATGCTTAAGTAATAACATCTCATATTTTCAAACTAAGATTATGACTCATTAAAAGCTAAGTTTTAAAAAGCCCCAGTTATAAAGATAAATACGAATATAGCACAGTTTTATGAGTTATTTATTAGTAAAGGGTTGTTTCATTTTTTACAATTATTTAGTAAAATGTGTTTACTGCCTCAACCTGCCATCCTCAACTCTAACAAATTCTATTCAAGTGTTGTTTAAATTTAAAATGTGATCAAGTAACTAATTTGTTCACACAAAATTGCAGATAGGAGACCTTTTGAGTAATTTTTGTCTTGCCTCTTTCCTAAGGTAGAGCTCAAAACCCTTTATTTCAAATATACATCAGCCAAATGGGCAGGTGGGGGCGGGGTGTGGAATATTTACTTAATGGAATCTCTCCTCCTATCCTTTATATCAGACCTAAACTCAAAGACCATTTCAGGTTTAGAGTTTTCACATTCATCTTGTGTAGTACTTCTCACACTTTCTGTGTAGACCAACAAGTCTTCTTTTCCCTTTCTTCCAAATCTATTGCAGATCATAGTTTTATAAAATATAACCAAAATTAATTATTTAGAAAAATGAAATTTAAATGTCACATAAAACACAACTGCATTTTATACTAAGAGATTTTACACATAAAATTACTTTGTCAAATTTCTGTAAAAGTTTCTAAATGCTTACTCTCAGTTTTTGAATATCTTACTGTGAACCAGTAACAATTCATACCACACTTGGAGTAGACTAATCAAGAGAACTCATATTAACAAATGGTTGCTTTTTGAAACATAAAACTATCTTTGGAGAAAAGAAAAGTTCAGGGATTGAACAAAATCATAAATTTTGCATATCACCATAAATACTTCTGTACAGAAAGAGATAACAAATTAAAACTACTACTCTATGTTACTACTTTATTGTCTAAGATATACTCTAAATTCCAGCAAGATTTTCCCAAACAATGTAGAACCCCAAGAAAATGTGCATCTTGCAACAGAAGATTTCGGTAGCTTCATTCCATGAAGTTAGTTTTAGTGGATTTAAACTTAAGAGAGGATATTTCTAAAAATCCATGATTTTTCACTAATAAAAACAGTAAGCATTTGAGTAAAGAGTGTCAAATTTTACACACCTATAGTCTATCCTCAGTGTCCTTTATAACATAGACTCATTAGAAAATAAAATTAGTATCTTATAAACGAACAGTGTTAAATCGGGCTTTTTAATCACAGAAGAATTTCAACCTGGGTTAGGATGCACACACAAACCGGCTTATCATGGGGTTCTAAATGTTATATACAACCTACTGACTAAACTAAAGAAGTCATGACCCCAGATGCGTATTTTCTTATCTGCATTTTTCAAGTTTGCAGTTCTTGGCCAACAAGTGGACTTAATACATATTTGTACAGCTGATTTAAGAAGCAGTCTATATCAATTTTTTAAACAGAAGACTAAATTAATTGCCATAACACATATTATTAAAGCTTTAAAGCTAAGCAGATAGCATTAACCCTAAGCACCAGGCTTAAAGTTTTCACTCAATATTACTGATAAGGGCAAATAAATGCAGATAAACAGTTACCTTTTTCCTAATCAATATCATGTGACCAAGATGATGACAACAAAGGAGTTACACATCATTTCATGAGTGATGACTCCACCACAGGTAGGAAAACTATCTTTCTCAGTCCATTCCAAGAAAGCAATTCTCAACCCTTTTGGTCTCAGGAATACCTTACAAATCTTAAAAATTACCAAAGATTCCAAAGTACTTTTGTTTTTGTGGGTTATATATATTGATATTTATCATACTAAAAATTAAAACCGAAAAAATAATTACATATTGAGTCATTAAAATAAACTTGTTACATCTGAATATAAACATTTATAAAAATAACTATATTTTTAAAGCAAAAAAAAATCAATGATAAGATTGACACTGATTTACATTTTTGCAAGTCTCTAATATCTGGCTTAATAGAAGACAATTGAATTTTAATACCTGCTTCTACATTCAATTTGTTGCAATTAAGTTGTTTTGTTTGAATTATAAGAAAATAAGGCCTCACGGTGATATGTATTTGGAAAAGGAAGTATTTTAATAGCCTTTTCTTATAATTGTGGTTATTCTTTGATACGATACAAGAATTTGACAAGTGGCAGTTTTGTAAAGATTAGTTGCAATGAAGATTCTGAAACCACATCAATTAACTGTCCATATTCTGTTACATAATAATCCCTTGGTCTACCTTATACTTTGAATGGATTTTGTACTCATGTCTGATAACATCATGTATTGGTCATCTCAAAAACATTGGTTCACTGAGTTATGTAGCTCTTCCAAACCCTGACAGCAGCAATCTCATCAGGAAAGTCTTTGGAGTACTGAGAAGATGTTAAACACACAGTGACAAATAAAAACTTTCCAAAATCCTGATGTTTTGCTTCAAAGCTCAAATTTTATATTGACAAAAGTATTGTCAGTTGTTTTCCACAAAATAATAGGTTCACTCCATTCATTTTTAAGACATCTACCAAATACTCAAGTTTAATTAACCATAGTTTGTCAACCATTCTTTCAAGTAAAAATGGTGTTCCATGAAAAAAGTGGCTAGTTTAGCTCACAGCTCAAAAAACTGCACACGTGCTCTGTCTTGAGACAACCATCTTCCTCGGGTATACAGCTAAAATACTTTATGTGTATGTCTCATTTCATCACACAATATTTTTAAAAAGTGTACTCAAGGGTTGATATTTGATAAATTTAATCACTTAATACCTCATCAAGGACATTCTTAAGTAAAACTTGCATTTTTTTAAAACTGTGAGCATGTGACAGTGAAGAATATGATTACTGATAAGGTTAAAATCACTTCCTTGATTGTGCCAAAGTGTCAAAAGTTTTACAAATAATATCTTAGTATGATTATAAAATAGTCTTGACCTTGAGGACCCCCTGAAAGTGTCTTGTGGCTGCCCAGGGATAATAAGACCACACTTTGAGAACTAGAGCACAGCCCTTGGTTGAGTTGAAAAGAATGGAGTACAGAGGGTAAAAAGTGGCAATTAAGGAAGAAAGAAAAAGATAGTCTAGGCTTTCAGAAAGACACACAAAGCAGCCACTTTTCCCCTAGCTCATAAAACACTCACTAGTAGCTCAATATGGCATCTAATAGAAGCCATCATTCACAGCCTAGAGAAATAATTGTTTATTTGTTCATCACCTGATTTGTTCTTTTCAGGTCTAATGGGTGAAATTTCCTAGCATAAGAAAACAACATCTCACTCTGCTCTCGTCCCATGATCAACTACAGAAGAAAGTTGCATTAAATTCAAACTACTGTGTCTGAAAACATATCTATCCTGATCAGAGAGGTTTCTTTTCAGTCATCCTAGTTCAATTCTCAAAAACTGTCCAGAAGAGAAATAAGTAAGTGAGTGAGTTACTCCAATATACTTTTCTCTCTGTCATATGTACTTTTATATTTTCCATTAAGAAGTGTCTGTTGAGGTAAACTGAAAAACTACATAGCTTTAACGGTGACTGAAGAGAAAGGACCAACTGCAAGGAACTTTAAGTGCAAACATACATTTTTAAAACTCTCTCTGATAATTAATCAATTACTTAAGAGGGCAAGGGTTCAAAATGTTCAAAACTTCACTTTTAAGTCTTATAGTTAAAGGCTTTATTATCACAAAAGCAAAAAAAAAGTTATGATCCATGAATGTTGAAATGTATGCTTTGTGTAAATAAGCCTTGACATGTGAAATTTAAGAGTAGTCTGATAACTGCAAACATGTTTTCATATGTTTTATTTGATTGTTTTAAAATAATTAATGTAAGTTGTCTGGTATACTACATTTCAATCCACACATTAATGATCATTAATAGCATTATACTCGGTGTACTTAGTACAGATTTTCTTTTACATATCATCTTTTATGATGATAATGCATGCTTCTTTAAAGTACAATTTTACAACTGACTCTAGTAGGGTTTTTTCCCCTATTAAATACACTAAAGATATTTAATATCACAAAGCTTAATGTAGGCTAAATTCCATTTATTGCATTTTAACAATGGAACTTTTACAGAAAAACTTATAAATAAGACTGCAGCCCAAAGTTTCTTGGAATTGCTCCTGCACTTATCTGATTCACTGCCTTGGCCAAATTCCTGAATAGGTTCAGCATATAACAAGTCCCACCCACACAATGCCTACGCAAATGATGTAATACTGACAAGCAAGTATGTTCACATCCTAGGAAGAAAATAAAAATAAGCCACCTCCTTAATATTTCTTTGGTTAATGAACTGCACAAAGATCACTATTCTGTATTTCAGTATTAGGAATTTTAAAAAGGTTTCTATGATATCCTTGTTAAACCAAAGTTCCTGCACAAAGCTGAGTGTTCCCTGAATTTTTTTAAGGACTGCATTGACAACTTGTCAGCATGTTGCTATATTTAATGTCAAGATGTTATTGAAGACACTTCATTATGTTATACTGTATTCTCTTTACGAAGCCCCATGAGAAAAATTTCTCTGGTCTATTTGCTCTGTTCCTTAAAAGATACTGTCAATAATCATACAATTAAATACATCAGCTTCTTTATAATGTCTGTCAAAAATTTGTCTTCACTTTGGTCCTACTTCTAGGTCTTCATATCATGTACTTGTTAACAACAGAGTGTATTCCTGGCTTCATCTAATCTTTCCTGCTCTAATTTTTCTGCTTCCAGAATCTTCCCACTTACTTTTAATTTTATTTAGTATTCATCTATGAAAGTCTTAAATCCTTTCTGGAACAAAACTAGATATAAATATATACACATATGAATAAATATACATATCAAATGGCAAAACAAATACTTTTAGGCTTGAAATGTTTACCTGGTGAGATTTCTATTTAAGTCGATATTTAAGCATTTATATACTGGGATATAAAAGAACTTCATTACTGTTCTAAAATTAACATCATAAAAATATAATTTAAAATATTTAAAAGACTACTGTACTTCTAGTAACTTTTAAAAATAAAGGTGTGTAGAATGTACATGCCTACTCTATAGGCCAGTTCTATAAATATACCTCCTCCCCCAACATAGACACACAATCTATTAAAAGCTCCTTCTAGTTTTACTCTCCCCAGCACAACTATTCAAGTCCTGTCTGCTTGTCTCCATATACCACCTGTACCAATTCACTACTAAACCATAATCCATCTTAGGTTGTCTTTGTAGTATCCTGAAAATGTGTCTCTATATTTTACATTGTATTCTATACCACACACATACAAGATTACTTTTAAACAATTAATGCCTATTTTATATTCACCTATGCTGCTTTTAAACTGTTAAGCACACACCAGGTGTTCAATAAATGTCTTTCTTTTAAATGGTGTTTTTCGGGGGGAAGGAGGTAATTAGGTTTATTTTTTTTTAATAGAGTTACTGGGGATTGAACCCAGGACTTTGTGCATTCTAAGCACTCACTCTACCACTGAGCTATACCCTCCCACCCCTAAATGTCTTTCTTTTAAAATGTTTCAGAGCATAATAAATAAGCAATCCTCAACTGCCTTACCTTTCACTTTGAAATTAATCTCAGCCACCCTATAATTTTCTCATTATCTTCCTCCCCTTAAATTGCTGTTATTGCTGTTTCCTATAGGCTGTTACTTAATGTGTATATGCAATATATTTAATGTTTCAAATGTTGGGGTACAAAAGTCAGGAACCCGACCTACATACTTCTTTTCCAAGAATCATATGCCATTAAGCACTTAATAAACCATTTTAATAATGAATGTCAGTTTATCTTCCTGAATTTTGCTTTCTCTCTTGAAATTTAAGCCCTTTGAAGGCAGGAGTTTCACATAATCCATGTATCACCCAGTACTTACCATTGTTGTACTTTATACACATACTTGCTTTAACAGATGATAGATTAATCCATGTATTCATACATGAATTAATATGTACATTGTGAATTCTGTGATAGAGCTAAGGAATATAGATGAAATCACCAAGAGAGTGCAAGCTGAGATCATTCTAGCATGTGAACAGAGAAAAGACCATCTTCACAAAACTCAAACTATGTTGATTTAGGCAGCTAATTAATAGCAAGCTATATTTTGTCCTAGGGAAATCAGTGATCCCAGGGGATTAGAAAATATTATTATTGAGAAGTATAAAGAAATGGGGTTAAAAGTACAACAGAAATAAAAAGGAGTAAAATTAGAGCTGCCTCCGTGTGTAACCTTTGACAAGTTTAGAAATGGCACATTTATCAGATTTCTACCTATGTGTACACTTTTGCTGAATGTTTAGAAGAAAAACAAATGTGGTAAAAAGCATTCATTACCTTTCCAAAGGATCCCTGACCAAGAACTTTGAGCAATTCAAATTGCGCAGGATCTGCTTTCTCATACCCTTCCTTAACATGATGAGTAATAGGGATTTCTTTAACAACTCCTTCATCCTGTAAAAAGAAATCCAAGCAACGGTAAAATATAGTTGTAACATCTTATGATTAGCTCCATTTAGAAATCACATCAGAGATAATTTAATACCTAACTCCTTCAATATTAGCTTAAGAGTTTTTCAGGCTACTAGTATCCCCATTTCCCCAGTCTTCTAACACATAGAGATACACTACCACCATCACCCCTATTATATAATTTTATGTAAACAGAACATATAAAATCTATACCATGGGAGCTTTCCAATATATCATATAAATTCTGGTCTGGATAGCAAGAATGTTCTCAATCAATTCACCCATTAATTAACTGATTAATCAATGATGACTATGACCAAAAATGGACAAGAGCATGGTCCCAAGTAAGCTTGACTTCATGGCAGCTAAAATAACTTCCATGTTACATAGGCAGTCAGATATTCACTCTCTCAAGAGGGATATCTGGCAGAGGAATTTTAGTTTTAGGTATTCGGAACCACTAATCAATCAGAAATGAAGAATAACTTCCGAAAGTATGTCTGGAAAAAAAAAAGTATGTCTGTGAACGTTTCCTATTATATCAAAATAGTATGTCACCAAGTCTTTTAAGTAGCTATGAGAGTGAGTTTCCCCTTTTGAAGGGGTCTTTTTCTTAAAAAGTCAAGTACCTTTTTAAATGCAAATTCATCTGTTTTGTAGCCGATGTTTTGGAATTAAAGTATGGCATATCTGTATGTACCTTTGCAATACAATATATGTACACCAAAAGCAACATCAAATTGTATACTATTATTAATATTGTGGATAACTGGTTTTACACCACATATTACGAATGTAGTAATGATCTTCAAAGCATGGAAGATAACAAAATCATACTAACTGGAAGTTTTCTCCAGTGGAAAGAATGCTAGTAGAAGAGTCAAAAGACTAAGTTTTGCTCCTAGCTCTGTCATGCATAAGCCAAGCAGCCTCGGCCAAATCACAAACCACTCTACTTCAGTGTTCTCACATGGCAAACAGATTATGTTACATGGTTCTTTAAGGTCCTTTCCAAGTTTGTGATATTATATTGAACACAATACAGTACTTTTATGTTTAAGAAGGCACTTCAGTTTCTGCCATGTTTAAGATCATCATTATAAACATGGGTCACAATGACATCAGTTTTTAAAAAATGTTTAGAGCCAGGAAACAACTGTATTCTACTTAGTTTCACTGAACCCTAAGCAAGTCTTCAAATGCAAATGGGTGTCCAATGCCTTTTTTCTTAATTAAAATCCACACATGCCCATCCTTTAAAAATGCAGTATGTCTTGATTTTCAGCAGCATTATCCTATAAAATTTCCAATATGAAAATGCTATAGATTAGAAATGACAACTTCCCCCAGTAGATAGTTACCATAGAATATCATTACACTGTACCCTAACAACTTATTACCTTGGCTTTCTCTCCCACTAGACAGTGAGCTTCCTGTATCCAGGTAATATCACATTCACCTCTGCATTCCTAATGATTAGCACAATACTTGTTTGATCTTATGGGAGCAGACAGCCAAAAAAACCAAACAATTTCATTAAAAGGAAATGAAGAAAAACTTACTTTTAAAAAGATAGATTTTTAATTTTTATTTTTTATTAAAGTATAGTCAATTTAGAATGTTAGTTTCGTGTGTACAACAAAGCAATTCAATTATACATATATATACATATATTTTTTAGATTCTTTTCCATTACAGTGCATTACAAGAAATTGAATATAGTTCCCTGTGCTATACATTAAGTCCCTGTTGTTTATCTAGTCTACATACAGTAATGTGTATCCATTAATCCCAAACTCCTAATCCATCCTTCCCCTCCCCCTTTTTCCCCTGGTAACCACAGTTTGTTTTCTATGTCTATGAGTCTATTTCTGGTTTGTAAATAAAATTTGTATCTTTTTTTTAAGATTCCACATAAAAGCAACATCATATGGCATTTGTCTTTCTCTGTCTTACTTCACTTAATATAGTAATCTCTAGGTCCATCCATGTTGCTGCAAATGGCATTATTTCATTCTTTTTTACGGCTGAGTAATATTCCATTGTGTGTGTGGGAGTGTGTGTGTCTTACACATACCACATCTTCTTTATCCATTCATCTGTCGATGGACAGTTAGGTTGTTTCCATGTATTAGCTATTATAAATAGTGCTACTGTGAACACTGGGCTGCATGTGTCTTTCTGAATTATAGTTTTCTGGATATATGCCCAGGAGTGGGATTGATGGTAAGTCTATTTTTAGTTTTTTAAGGAACCTCCATACTGTCCTTCATAGTGGATGCACAAATTTACATTCCCATCAACACTGTAGGAGGGTTCCTCCTTCTCCACACCCTCTCCAACATTTATTATTTGTAGTCTTTCTAATGATGGCCATTCTGACAGGTGTTAGGTGATACCTCACTGTAATTTTGATTTGCATGTCTCTAATAGTTAGTGATACTGAGTATAAAAAGAAAGATTTTTAAAGGTAAAATTAATCAATAAGAAACCTCAAAATTATTTTTAAATACCTTCTAAAAGCAGAAAAATACGTACGCAGAATTTATTTTTAATATATAAAGGAAATAGGGACACAGGAGATTCATTCCTGATAATGGAATTACGTCAATTTTGAATAGAAGTGACTTTGTGATGACAATATACCTATATTTAATAATATAAGCCTTTTTTTCCTTAGAGTATGAGGGATATAAATATTTTTCCAGATCAGATTTAGTCAGGATCAGTATTTTTATTACAATGTGTTTTACTCAACACAAATGAAGAGCATAATAACCCCAGAATCTGTACTTTAAAAAATGCTGATATTAACTTACTGATTGGCCATCTTCCTTTTATAGACATATATTCCTAGGCAAACAACTGTATGTATTATATTACTGAATCATGGCTAGTTTGCCTTTAAGTAGACAGTAGTTTATAATACCCCAGTTTCAAATAAAAATCACTTATAGAATAAATATTTAGTACATATGTTTGGGTCCCACTCTCAGAGATTATGGTTCATTAGAACTAGGATGCGGCTCAGGCATTTGTATTGTTTTAAATGTCCCCAGATGATTCTAATACGTGGTCAGAATTAGAAAACACTGTTTAGGTGCTTCTAAAGTAGATAGATATAGTTACATAGATAGATATGTACACAAATATATACACACATACACACACAAATAGCTACTTATTACAGAAGTGTTTTAGTATTTGTATGCTACCACCTCTTTTGTACCATCAAATTATCTGACACCCTCCTGTACCATCACTTCCAATATTGGTCTTTCTTATTTCATCTGCTCCTTATCCCATTCTTATCTATTGCCTGACATTTTTCAGCTTCCCCAAGGCTACATTAATTGATGCTTACTATTAAAATGTTCCTTTTTTTCTCACCTGCAACCTTCCTTCCTTCTCTCACCTCACTTTCTTCTGGTTCTGCACCATTCCAAAAGCTTGAGAATGGCTGCAATCTAGCTCAAAACAAGGTAGTAATGTACTTCTCAGTGATCCATTTATTTTTTAAGAGTCAATCATCTTCCAAAAAATTTTCCTATCTTGGTATAATAAAGTTGTAATGTATCACCTTATCTTCTCATAATACACTCTTTTCTCCTTATTCACTCACTCAAAAAATCAACAACATTCATGAAGTACATGCTATGTATCAGGCACTATGCTACACACTGGGGATACAGAGATAAAATGTGGACTTGAGGATAGCAAATGTCAGAAATACCATGTCATTTAATAAAACAAAAAGGTGTACAATGTATTATGGGCTGAAACATGTCCCCTCAAATTCATATGCTGAAGTCCTAACTCCTAGTACCTCAGAATGTGACTGTCTTTGAAGATAGGGCCTTTAAAAGAAGTAACTAAGGTAAAATTAGGTCAATAGGGTGGGCTCTAATCCAATATGACTGGTGTTCTTATAAGAAGAAAAGATGAGTGCACAGACACATACAGAGGGAAAACCATGTGAAGGCACAGGGAGAAAACAGCCATCTACAAGACAAGCAAAGAGGCCTCAGAAGAAACCAACCCTGCCAACAACTTGATCACAATTCTAGCCTCTAGAATTGTGACAAAATAAATTTGTTGTTTAAGTCACCTTAGTGGTACTTAGTTATAATAGCCCTAGCAAAATTATACACAGTACCTAATTATAGCTGATCTGTGTAAAAAAAAAAGTTGCTACTGTAAAATGAAGATTTAATAACTCTGAAATAGGGACCACTGTTCTTTCCAACATCAAATGACAAATCTGAGGCAAGGATGATTATGAGCTATTTTTGGAACTTCAAAGCAATTGCTGATAAATAGAAAACCTATGAAGACTCAACCAAAACCAAAATAATATGCTCTAACCTCTACAATCTGTGATCATCTTTTTAATTCAGGGAGCTAACAATGCTTTAACACTGGAAAAACATACTGATTAAGTACAAAACGAACTACCAAATACACTACTGCTCCATTTTTTGACAACTGATTTGATTAGGAGGAAGAAATCATCTCTTTAACAGATGAAGAAAGAGTTGATGACAATCTATTAGGAATCCATACTATATAACTCTATTATAATAATTTCATAAGACTGTGGAACTAAGCGTAGATACCTCCCCAAAACACATAAAAACAAAAAAAGAGGGATTTTTTAAAAGCCTAAATTTTTGTTTTTTATGTAATAATGCAATATCCATCTGTTCAAACATTTGCTTTATTTGTGGGTAGATAAGCCAGTTTGATCACACTGAAATCCCCAAGAAGCATTTAAACTACAGATTTATTAAAACATACATGCAGAGATCTGGAAAAGTATCTTTGTGCACCCTTCTCATGTAATGAATTTAGGGTCACTGAAAACAATGCCAGTCATCAGCATAATTTGAAAGAAGGCTAACAGTAAAAACAATGTAAACGTCAAAACACATCAAATGATGCACACATTGGAAAGTAATTGCAGAATACTTAGGTTTGCAAAATTATATCATTTTGTACTGATGACTGAAAAACAAAGAGGGTGGCAAACTAGTTTCCACTTGGGTTGGTTTATTCTTACTAGAGAAGAGTCAACTGAGAATTTTGAAAACCACAAAACATCTATAAAATTAAAGTTATTAAACTTATTTAGACTATTAATCTTTGCATCCCTCATGGTGCAGCATATAATTCCACTTTATAGTGGCTGTCCATCAATATTTAGTTGAACAATAATTGTTTACCTTAGAGTTTCACATCATCTGTAGTGCAAGGGTTCCAATTTTTTTCCTTAAAAAAGGATAAATGAATAAAAAGCAGACGCAAGCACCAACTTTGAAAGGAAAGAAAAATACTGAAGCACAGCAAGGCTAAATGTGCATCAAAATGGAAAGAGATAGAGGAAGGAAAAATCCACCATATAGGAAGTAGGCCTTCCAATTTAAAATACTCCCTACTTATGGCTACAAATAAACTTAAATAAAATGTACTTGTAAAAGAGTATTTTTTAAAGGTTTCTTATGAGAGATACATGTCAAGAATGGTTTCTAAAATTAGAAACTTAGGGCTTAAAAATAACAGGAAATCAGTTTTGTTTTTTCTGAATGTACATTTTCCGTTAAATGTAAGGCTTACATTTCTGGGTAATAAAAATATATATCAATTGAGAGACAAAATGTACTGCTGATCTTGTACTAATGAAATCAACAAAAATCTAATCACTAAGTGAATGTTCTTTTGAAATTCCTAAAACATTGGTAGCATTCAAATATGTATTTTATTTCAGGGAATAATAACCATTCCATTCGAACTTTAGAAGTAAATATAAATGGGTCATAAGCTACGAAATATAAGGCAATTATGCTTATTTTGACAATGTATAAAACTAACTCATGTCAGTCATCTACTAAAGAAGAACAACATATTTTTTTCTAATCTGGACAGTTGGGAGTAGGGGATTAGGTGGTGAAATACAATGACAGGTATCTTTTATCAGTGACCTATTAACAAATGTGAACCTTAACCTTAACAAATGTGAAGGCTATCTTGAGAAATGGAATAATTCCTCATAACAAATCTAGATATATTAAAATTACATTAATTATAATTCAGTTTTGCTAATCATGTTAGATATATATAGAAAGTGGGAAGCATTTTATTTAATTGCTTGTTTTAATTGAAGGAAAGAAATCAAATGACCATGAAAGTCTAAAGATACAATAATTGAGATGGGGTAAATTAGTTATCTAAATCAGTCAATCACAAAACAGCATCAGGCCACACAGACAATACCTAAAGTTCAGATTTAAAGAACACCGTTTAAAGAATCTGTGCATCACAGAGCAGTCTCTACAATCCACCATTATTATTTTTTTAAAAGCCAATTACAAGAAAACACACAGCTGTCAGCACCACATTGGAATAGACAACCACAACCAAAAAAAAAATATTATATATGAAAACATTAAAAAGGGGGACGATAAATTTATGAAGTTAATGTTTCATATCACCCATATCACTTAACTGACACAGATGAATACCTGAACTATCACACAGCAAAAGTACATTATGTTTTAAGTCCAGATAACTCAGGTCATAAATTAAATCAAATCCTTGGAAGTGATTCTAGGTTCCTTATTCTCCAAAACGTTAGATTCCTCTTTCTAGCCACTGAAGTTGCCTGCCTAATGTAAATCACATTAGCATCTAGCATTGTGTATCTCTACAGCCTTTCCATTAAAACTGTACTTGTTGACTCACTTTTTACTAAAATTAGAAAGGTAAATATTTGACAATAATCCCATGTATGTCTACGTGTTTATGTTGGCTACACATGTACACATACATATATACACACACACATTTTTTCTTCCTCCTGTGGTATGGGACATGGTATTTCCATGCTAATTTATTAACACTGAAACACACCCTTCCCCAGTGCCTTTGTATTTTCTAATACTCTTTTGTCTTTTATAAACTAGCGACATAAATATTTCTATTCCTTAGTCCATATAATGTATAAATAAAGCTCTAGATGATTTTGATACAAGTTTAATTTAATTGTACTCAAAATTAACATAAAAGTTATTAATACTAAGTAAATTGCAAAAGCTAAAATGACATTTTACCTCTCATCTTGTTAATCAGAACTGAGATTATTGCTACATCATCAGTATGTGCAGAGACAGCTGATTTTTACATAGAACATTTCAAAGAAGAGTCTTGCACAAATCCAATTTAAATCTCTCTGCCCATACCTATCTGAGAAAAATTCACTTATGAACCAGTTTCAGGGGGAAAAAAGGACACCAAGGTTATTTTCTACTAGTCTGAGTCTACACAATACACAGCTGACCTAACGTAAGTCACACTGGGTCATTAAGTCTTGATTCTGCTACTTGTTAGTTTTATGGCCTACTATAAATCAGAAACTCTCCCGGTCTCAGCAGACTTATCAATAAAGTGAAAATATTACAGAATACTATCTCTGAGGCTCCTTCTAGCCTTAAAATATCTCTAATTCTATGAAAATATCCAAAGAAATAACAATCAGAATAGCAACATTAATGGGGATGTTTACTTTAGTAAGATCCTCCCTAAAACCTTAAGAACACTTTTCTGTATAATAAGATATTGTAAAATGAGAGACTAGGATTACTGGCCTTGAACAGAATGGCATAATAGCTAAGCAGTCTTTTAAACTATTTAGAAATTTCTAAAGTAATTTATATGCAATCCTTTTTGAAAGCAAAACAGATTTTAAATGACCTCAGGTTATCCTTATAGTTAAATATTTTCATGTTAGATGTCCTTAATACCCTAAAGTTGAAGACAATATTATTTAATTCAGAGGATTCTATATTGAAATAATCTAGTTACTCATATACTGGCAATAAAAATTTCATCCATTACACTTAAAATAGTTGAATTTCATGACATGTAAATTTTAACCTGATAATTTTTTTTTGTAAGACAAATTTCTGTATAAGAATTTCTAGGTGGGGGGGAGCAGGTGCCAAGATGGCAGAGTAGAGAAATTCACAGCTTGCCCTCTCCTACAAATACACCAAGAATTACATCTACAAACCCACTGAATCTCACAGAACACCTACTGAACTCCAGCAGAGTGTCTCTCATTTTGAAATACTGGAGGATTCTCACAAAATGAAGGAAAAGGAAAAGGAAAAAAAGGAAAAGGAAAAGGAAAAGAAAAAGAAAATCAGTGAGGGACCAGTCCTGTGGGGAAGGAGCAGCAA
Organism: Camelus ferus; assembly: GCF_009834535.1. Lineage (NCBI taxonomy): Eukaryota > Metazoa > Chordata > Mammalia > Artiodactyla > Camelidae > Camelus > Camelus ferus. The sequence goes on from NC_045732.1 coordinate 54,194,521, forward strand.
AGGAAAAAAGGCACCCTCATGCTGGGATGCCCCCTCTCTAGCCAGGAGGTCAGTGGGGACAGAAGTCGAGCTTCTGAGGCTCAGAGGAGAAAGTGGCAGCCACTTGGGAGACAGAACTAAGAGAAATTGGCACAGCAGGTCCCTGAGATCCTCAGCCCTAGACATGAAGCAGCAGGGACAAGCCAGGACTGGCTGCTGGAGGTCAATGACAAGCCCAGGGAGAGGGCTGGGGCCCATGGCACAAGGCAGCCTCAAGGGATGGGAGGGAAATGTGAGTGCTCCCTGGGGGTGTGTGCAAAACAGAACAGGCTGGGACCCCCATAAAAAAGCACCACTGATGGTGTGTGGGGAGGATGGGTGTGCAACACAGCTTCCCCACAGTCACTGCCTCCTCTGGGCTCCCATTGTTGGTGTGTTTGTTCTCCAGAGAAGAAAAGTGGGGCTGGGTCATAGCCATCACTGCTGCACAGAGGTAGGGCTGAAAGCTGAATCCATACCCAGGGGCACAGCAACTTCATAGGTGGGACTGAGATTTGTTTAAAGCCCCAGGCAGAGAGGGTGAATTTGCTCCTCTGGTGCCATTGTGAACCTAAGTCTCTCTGATGAACAGGCAGTGAGTGGAGTTCTGGTGCACGGCAAGCCAAGTAGGGGTATTTACAAAAGGCCAGCATACTGTACTGTATGCAGAGGTGGGGCTGGGGTCTGCACTGACCCTTTGGCACACCATGGATTCAGGTGTAAGCTCCCTATGGCAAATCTTAGACCCTGATATTGGCAAATCTGTGCTGGTGGTCTTGGCATCCTAGAAACTGAGGAACACAAGAGCAGGTGGCTTACATTTCTGCAAGCTAAGGTGGGGACAAAGGCAGTTCAACAAAGAGTACCCTGTAAGCCCACATAACAAGTGACAGACAACACCAACAAGGGACTTCCCAGTGGATATCTCCTGCGGAGGTATACTCAGCAACTCTTCTTCCCAGCTGAAGCCCTCCAATCCTTCCTACCATACACTGCAGCTCACAAATGGGACTAGAAGCCTCTATTCCAGCAACAGGGGAACAGAACCAGCCCATGTCAAGGCTGTGACAACAGAACCAAAAAGGAGGCCTTGCTCAACAACAACAATCAAGGCAGGCTCTGATCACAAAAACACCAACTACACCTCCCATCAAAGGGATAAGAGTCAATACACATGGAAGAAAGATGCGGCAACCATCCATACTAAGAACAGCCTTGCAACAAAACTATCAGACACACACAGTCTACACAGGAATGCTCCCACTTTAAATAAAAACAAACAAGAAAAACAGCCCTTTAAGAACATAGTAGATAACTGATACTCCTAAATCCATAGAGCCAAAGGAATATAAGTAAAATGAAGAAGCAAAGGAACCACTCCCAATTAAAAGAACAGGAGAAACCCCTTGAAAAAATGAACAAAATACACCTTGACAGACTACTAGATCATGACTTCAAAGGGGGTAATAAAAGCACTGAAGGAAATAAGAGAGACTATGAATAGAGACAGAAAACTATAAAAAGAAAATTGAAACTATAAAGAGGAGCCAGTTAAAAACAGAAAACTCAGTGGCTGAGAGAAGAGCCAAGATAAAGGCAGTCAAAAGCAGACTAGATAATGCAGAGGAATGAATAAGTGACTAGGAAAACAGAAGTCACCCAATCACAACAGCAGACAGAAAAGCAAATAAAAACCAATGAAAGCAGCATAAGGGACCTATGGGATAATATAAATGTGCTAAACTATGCATAATATGGGTCCCAGAAGAAGAAGAAAGAGAAAAGGAAATTGAAAAGGTATTTGAAGAAATTATGACTGAAAACTTTCCTAACCTAAAGAAGGAAACAGATATCCAAGTACAGGAGGCACAGAGGGTCCCAAACAAGAAAATACCAAACAGACCTACATCAAGACATATTATAATTAAGACGGCCAACGTTAAAGATAAAGAAATTATTCTAAAGGCAGTAAAAGAAAAACAAAGAGTTAGTTACAAGGGAACCCACATTAGGCTTTCAGCTGATTTCTCAACACAAACACTTCAGGTCAGATGGGAGTGGCAAGATATATTCAAAGTTCTGAATGGGAAAAAGATGCAACATAGGATACACTATCCATCAAGATTATCCTTTAGAATAGAAGGAGACATAAAGAATTTCACAGACAAGCAAAAACTAGAAGAATTCAGCAATACTAAACCTATGCTAAAAGAAATATTGAAAAAGTCTACTCTAAATAGAAAAGAAGCAGGATGTTAAAGAAATGAAGAAAAAACATAACTGCAAATGCAATAACTACAATGAGTTGAACAGATTAAACGTGACGATGTAAAAGAGGACATCAAAATTATTAAAGGTAGGAGAGGAGAGCAAGAAAATACAGATTTTTTCCCTCTCTCTTATTCTCATTTCTTCATTCTTTTTAGGATGTGTTTGAGCCTACATAACTATCAGTCTAAAGGAAACAGATATAATAAGGGGTTAACTTATTTGAAAAACAGGGTAACCACAAATCAAAGACATAAAATAGAGTCACAACCAAAAAGAAACCAAGTTAATACAAAAAAAAATTATCAAACCACAAAAAGGAAAAGAAAGGAACAAAGGAAAAATACAAAATCACCTGGAAAACAAAGTTTAAAATGTCAACAAACACACTTCTATCAATAATTACTATAAATGTCAATGGACTAAATGCTCCAAGCAAAAGACACAGAGTGACAGATTGGATAATAAAACAAAAGCCTACAATATGCTGCCCACAAGAGACCCACTTTAGAGTGAAGGACATATATAGATTGAAAGTGAGAAGACGGAAAAAGATTATTTCATGCAAATGGAAATGACAAGAAAGTGGGAGTAGCAATACTCATATGAGACAAAATAGACCTTAAAACAAAGGCCATAAAGAGAGATAATGAAAGACACTATATAATGACCAAGGAATCAATATAAGATGAAGATATTACACTTGTTAAAATACATGCACCCAATACAGGAGCACCTAAATATATAAAACAAATACTAACAGACATAAAGGGAGAAATTAATGGGAATACAATTATAGTAGGAGACTTTAACACCCCACTTACATCATTGGACAGGTCTTCCAAACAGAAAATCAATAAAGCAACAGAGATACTAAATGACACAATAAAACAGTTGGACTTGGTTGATATTTTTAGGATATTTTTAGGACTTTACATTTTTGGGATGCCCCCAAAAGAATATACATTCTTTTCAAGTGCTCATGGAATATTCTCTAGGATAGACCACGCACGTGGGCACAAAAGAAGCCTCAACAAATTTAAGAGGACAGAAATTATTCCAAGCATCTTCTCTGACCACAATAGCATGAAACTAGAAATCAACCACAGGAAAACAAATGAGAAAAAAAGGCATCAAGGAGACTAAACAACATGCTACTAAAAAAAAATGGGTCAACAATGAAGTCAAAGGAGAAATTAAAAAAATACCTTGAGAGAAATGACAATGAAAACAAAATGACACAAAATCTATGGGATGCAGCAAAAGCAGTCTTAAGAGGGAAGATCATAACGATACAGGCCTCCTTCCTCAAAAAACAAGAATCTCAAATAAACAACCAAACCTATCACCTAAAAGAACATGCATAACCTAAAGTCAGCAGAAGAAAAGAAATAATAAGGATCCAGGAGGAAATAAATAAAATAGAGATTTAAAAAAAAAAAACAATAGGAAAAAATCAATCAAACCAAGAGTTGGTTTTCTGAAATAGAAAACAAAATTGACACACCTCTGGCTAAGATCACCAATAAGAAAAGAGAGAGGACACAAATAAAATAAGAAATGAAAATAAAGAAATTAAACAAATGCCACAGAAATTTAAAAAAAAATCATCAGAAAATACTGTGAAAAACTGTATGGTAATAAATTGGACAACTTAGAGAAATGGACAAGTTTCTGGAAACATACAGTCCACCAAAACTGAATCAAGAAGAAATAGATAATTTGGACAGATCAACCACCAGAAGTGAAATAGAATCAGCAACAAAAAACCTCCCTGCAAACAAAAGTCCAGGACCAGGTGGCTTCACTGGGGAATTCTATCAAACATATAAAGAAGAGCTCATACCAGTCCTTCTCAAACCTTCCAAAAATTGAAGAGGAGGGAAAATTCCCAAACTCATTCTATGAAGCCACCTTCACCCTCAAACTAAAGTTAGACAAAGACACTATCAAAAAAGAAAACTACAGGCCAATATCATTGATGAACATAGATGTCAAAATCCTCAACAAAATATTAGCAAACAGAATCCCACAGCACATAAGAAAGATCATACACTTTGATCAAGTTGTATTCATCCCGGGGACACAAGGATGGTTCAACATATGCAAATTAATCAACATGATACATCACATCAACAAGATAAAGGACAAAAATCACATGATCATCTCAACAGACACAGAAAAAGCATTTAATAAAATTTGACACCCATTTATGATAAAAACCCTTACCAAAGTGGGTATAGAGGGAACATATCTCAACATAATAAAAGCTATTAATGACAAACCTACAGCCAACATTATACTCAATGGTGATAAGTTGAAAGCTTTCCCACTAAAATCTGGAACAAGACAAGGATGCCCACTCTTCCCACTCCTATTCCATATAGTATAGGAAGTCCTAGCCATAGGAATAAAACAAGAGTAAGAAATTAAAGGGACCCAAATTGGAAAGAAAGAGGTAAAATTGTCATTATATGCAGGTGACATGATACTATATATAGAAAACCCCAAAGGTGCCACACAAAAACTACTAGAGCTGATAAAAAGAATTCAGCTAGGCAGCAGGATATGAGATTAACATGCAGAAATATGTGGCATGTCTTTACATTAACAATGAAATATCAGGAAAGGGAAGGAAGGAAACAATCTCTTTTAAAATTGCATCTAAAAAAAAAATAAAATACTTAGGAATAAATATGACCAAAGTAGTGAAAGACTTATATGCAGAGAACTACAAAACATTGATTCAGGAAATTAAAGATGACTTAAAAAAGTGGAAAGATACCCCATGTTCTTGGATTGGAAGAATTAATATTGTTAAAATGGTCATACTACCCAAAGCAATCTACAGATTTAATGCAATCCCTAGCAAATTACCCAGGACATTTTTCACAGAACTAGAACAAATAATCCTAAAATCTATATGGAATCACAAAAGACTCAGAATTGCCAAAGCAATACTGAAGAAAAAGAATTAATCTGGAGGAATAATTCTGCCAAACTTCAGACAATACTACATAGCTACAGTAATCAAACCAGCATGGTTTCAGTACAAAAACAGACATACGGATCAATGGAACAGAAAAGAAAGCCCAGAAATAAACCCACAAACTTTTGGTCAATCAACCTTTGGCAAAGGAGGCAAGAACATAGGATGGAGAAAAAGCAGTCTGTTCAACAAATAGTGTTGTGAAAACTGGACAGCTGCATGTAAATCAATGAAGTTAGAATGCTCCCTCACACCATACACAAAAATAAACTCAAAATGGCTTAATGACTTAAACATTAGACAAGATACTCTAAACCTCTTAGAAGAAAACATAGGCAAAACATTATCTGACATAAATCTCAGCAATGTTCTAGGACAGTTTACCCAGGCAACAGAAATAGAAGCAAAAATTAACAAATGGGGCCTAATTAAACCTATAAGCTTTTGCACAGCAAAGGAAACCATAAGCAAAACAAAAGGCAACCTACAGAATGGGAGAAAATATTTGTAAAAGATAAGACTGACAAGAGCTGAATTTCCAGAATATATAAACAGCTCATATAACTTAATACTAAAAAAACAAACAATTGAATTCAAAAATGGGCAGAAGACCTAAATAAGCAGTTATCCAATGAAGACATACCAATGGCCAACAGGCATTTGAAAAAATGCTCAATATCTCTAATTATCAGAGAAATGCAAATCAAAACTACAATGAGGTATCATCTCATACCAGTCAGAATGGTCATCATTAAAAATTCCACAAACAATAAATGCTGGAGAGGGTGTGGAGAAAAGGGAACCCTCCTGTACTGTTGGAGGGAATGTAGTTTGGTGTAGCCAGTATGGAAAACAGGATGGAGATTCCCCAGAAGACTAAAAACAGACTTACCATATGATCCAGCAAGCCCACTCCTGCGCATATATCCAGAAAGAACCTTAATTCAAAAAGATACACGCACCCCAGTGTTCACAGCAGCACTATATACAATAGCCAAGACATGGAAACAACCTAAATGTCCATTGACAGATGACTGGATAAAGCAGCAGTGGTACATCTATACAATGGAATATTAGTCAGCCATTAAAAAGAATAAAATAATGCCACTTGCAGCAACATGGATGGACCTGGAGATTGTCACATTCTAAGTGAAGTAAGCCACAAAGAGAAAGAAAAATACCATATGATATCAGTCATATGTGGAATCTAAAAAAGAAAAAAGACAAACGAACTTATTTACAAAACAGAAACAGACTCTGAGACATAGAAAACAAATTTATAGTTACCAGAGGGGGAAGGAGGTGGGAAGGGATAAATTGGGAGTTCAAGATTTGCAGATACTAACTAATATATATAAAATAGATAAACAACAAGTTTCTACTGTATACCACAGGGAACTATTTTCAGTATCTTGTAGTAACTTATGATGAAAAAGAGTATGAAAATGAATATATGTATGTTCATGTACGACTGAGGCATTATGCTGTACAACAGAAACTGACACAATATTGTAAACTGACAATACCGCAATAAAATTATATATATATATATATATATATATATATACACACATTCAAAAATATATTAAAAATTAAAATTATAATTAAAAAAGAATTTCTGGCAGGAAAATCTATCCTGTATTTTGAACTGTTGCTGTTTTATCAATAATTGGATTTGCTTATTAACTTACCTGAATACATTTCTTTAATTCACAGAAGATTTTCTCCTCGCCTATTATTCTCTTTTCTTATATTTAAAAAAAATGTAGCTTAATAAGCTAACTTAATTACTTACTTGGCAAGAATCTGCTTCTCCTTCTTCCATTGGCTCATCAACCATTTTAAGACCATTCACCTGAAAAATATTATTCAAAAACTGAAGTTCGAGAGTACTAGAACAAAAGTAATAACAAAGAAAAATATAACCCTAGGCATTGCCCTTTACAGTTTAACAAGATCCACACTTACTGAAACACAAAAGGACGAAGGACACATAGAATGTACTTAGAAAAAGAACATTATTAATATGATTTCCAGATAGTCTTTGAGAATCCTTGAATTTCAGAGCTATGTGTTTCATTTCATATTGTTTAGAGCTTTGCGATGATGAATGAACATATACTAAACATATGACCTGTACACTTGCATTAGGACTGTCCCCAACCAAATATTTATGAGTCAGGGAAAAACTGCCACAGAAGAAATTTATTGTGGGGATATATTCAAAGCAAGTTAGGATGGGAAAAATTCTACATAATTGCACTGTTGTGAATTCCTTTTCTTTCATTCAGTTCAATTAAATTTTGAGTTTTTCTACATAATAATAAACTATAGGAGAAAAATATAAGTGACCATGGAAACGAAATTATTTCAACATACAAAGCTTCATGGGTAATAACACACTTCAAGTAGTACCTCAGGAAAGAGGACTTAGATCAATGGTCTGCAAGCTGTGGACCATGGGCCAAATCTGGCCCACTGCTTTTGTAAATAAAATTTTACTGGAATACAGACATATTCATTTGTTTCCATATGATCTATGGCTGCTTTCTCACTTCAACAGCAGAGTTACCAGCTGACAGAGATCCTATGTCTGCAAAGCCTAAAATATTTACTATTTGGCCCTTTACAGAAAGTCTGCTAACCACTGATCTAAGATGTTTAAAAATTAAGCAACAGCAAGACGGTCTAAAAAAATAAATTTTACCACTGCCTATTTATAAGAGTTCACAAAAAATAGTTTTAAAAAATAAGGAAAAAAACACAGAAAGAGAGAAGATGAAAGTAAGTTAAACAGAGCTTCTGGTGACAGCCAAGATGGAATAAAACCCTCTCTCCTCTGATTATTAACTATAAAATTTGGAGAAAATACAGAAAGTGACTACCTGAGGACTCTGAAAATTAAATAATATCAAGCAGATTAGGGAAGGAGATAAACTTGAAAGTCTCAATCTAAAAATGTGAATAATACCTATTTCTTGGGTTTATTTTCCACTTTTAGCTCTTGATTTTGACCCAAGGAGAGGCCTGAGTCATGGAAATCCTGCACAAACAAAATTTCCAAGAGAAATCCCACTTTCTGAACAGAGGACCAGAAAAAGATGCACATTTGGTGAGCATAAGAAAACCCTAATTTTTTTTCCCCACTCTTTCTCCCCTTTTTTGACTACCATTCCTGCTCCAAGTCAAGCCCCAGTCAAGAGAAAACCTCTCTCATCAAAGGAACCAGAAAAAAGAGGCCCATATAAGAATAGTGTGTAATAATCCCTGTTTTTTTTTTTTCAACTCTCTCCTTCTGTTCACCCAGAGAGCCCCACTAATGCAAAGCTAAGTAACAGCATGAAAGGCCAAGACTCTGAGAGAAACTCAAATTTCTGGTCAGAGGAACAAGAATAAAAAATCCATGGAAACAGGAGAGTCCACAGAAGAAAACATGGAGAAGATAGAACGGGAGAAGGAGAGCCTATCATTCTGTGTATGAATATATACAAGTCCTGGTCTCAACAACAAACTGCACATGTGTGGAACAGAACCAAAGAAGTCTAACAAAATTGAGCTGCAGTATCAACCACTGCTCAAGTCTCAGACTAACCACTGAGTTAGCACAGACACTGAATGATACATGTAGGGTGATGACCCAAACACTCTGAAAACATAATTAACATTGGAACCATCATCCAGAGATGGTAAGGTAAAACTTTAAAGTCTCAACCTAACTATGTAAATTGTCTGCTGATACAATCAAAATCAACAGCTATCAATTTCAGGATAACTCCAATGTTAAAATATCTGACAAGGACTTTGAGCAGCTATTATAATTATGCTCTTTTGGGTAAAACCAAATACACTTGAATTGGAAGATATAAAGTTCTAAGCAGAGAAAAAGAAACTATAAAAATAAGCAAATGTAAATAATTTTAGAACTTTTTAAAAATTATGATGTATGATTTTTTAAAAAAATTACTGGATGGCTCAATAAAAGAATGGAGATGACAGAGGAAATAGTAAACTTGAAGCTAGACCAATAGAAATTAATCAATATGAAGAAGAGAGTGAAAATGATTAAAAGCAAATAAACAGAGCCTCAGATACATGCAGAACAGTTATCAGAAGATCTCAAATCTATATCATTTATATTCCAGAAAAAGAAAAGAGTAGTACAGAAAAAAAAATCACTTAAATAAATAATGGCAATTCCATCAAAGAAAATGTTTAGAAGAGGAAAGTCTGTACAGCCAGAAAGTAAATCAGTGGTTCTTTAGAACTGAGGAATGGGGATATGGGGGTGATAGCTAAAGGGTAAATGGTTTCTTTTTGATGTGACAAAAAAGTTCTAAAATTGACTGTGGTGATGGTTGTACATATCTGTGAATACTGTACACTAAAACCACTAGACTGTACATTTTAAATGAGTGAATTATGTGGTATGTGAATTATGTTTCAATAAAGCTCTTTTTAAAAAATGGTTGAGAATTTCCCAAATTTGGTAAAAGATATAAATTTATAGTTTCAAAAAGCAGAGTGAAACTCAAAAAGGATAAAATTAAAGAAAGCCACCCCAAAACATATCTTAAGTAAAACTACTCTAACTCAAAAGAAAAAAAGGAAGAAGTCTTAAAGGCAGTGAGAAAAAAAACACATTACATGAATATCAAATTGAGTAACCACAGATTTCTCATGAGAAATCATGGAGGTCAGAAAACAGCAGAAGACTATTTACCTGAGATAAATGAAAACTTATGTTAACACAAAAGTCTATACATGAAAATGTATAGCAGCTTTGTTCATAATTGTTTTTGGAAACACTCCAGATGTTCTTCAACATGGAAAAAATAGAATATTACTCACCAATAAGAAGGAAAAGACTATTGATACTTGTAATAACCTGGATAAAATTTAAATGCATTTTGCTGACTGAAAGAATCCAAACCCAAAAGGCTAAATATTGTATGACTACATATATATGACACTCTGAAAAATGCAAGCCTATAGAGAAAGAATTTATATCACTGGTTTCCAGGGGAGGGGGACAGAGGAAGGGGAATACTACTCAGCAATGAAAAGGAATGGTCTACTGATATATTCAACAACATGGACAAATCTCAAATGCATTATATAGTAAATGGGGAAAAAAACAGCCTCAAAAGGCTATATATTATATGATTCCATTTATATGACATCCTAGAAAAGGTAAAACTAAAAGGTATGGAGAAGGAGTTAGCAGTTGCCAGACGTTAAGTCTAGGTGTAAGCTGCAATGGGAATTTTTGGGGGGAGGAAGTTGGGACTAATATATGTACCTTGATTGTGGTGGTTAGAGATGCACAACTCTATGCATTTGTCTAACCTCAGAAACTTCCATGAAATAGAGTTAATTTTACTGTATGTAAATTTAAAAATAAACTTAAAGAGTAACTCACCCAGCATCATTTATTTGACTAGCATCTTTCTTCTTGAAAACTCAGCAAGAACAAATAAAGTCACTAATGATGTTCTTATCTTACCTGATCTTGCTGCAGCATATTGCATTTGACTAACCACTCTCTCCTATTTGAGTCTTTGTGGTATCAAACTTTTACTCCAATTTCTTTGCTCTTTTCAGTATCCTTGAAACACTGCAGATCCTCAGGAAATGGACTTGGGTCCCCTTCTCATCTTTGCTTCACATTCTTTCCCCAGATAGCTAATTTACTGACTTGACTCACATTTACTCAGACACTACTCTTCTGAGCTCTTGATCCATATAACCAACTGCCTACTTGACATTTCTACTTGCTCATCTCACATGTCTTTCAAAAATAACCAATACAAAAACAAATTAGTGATTCCCGCATCACACACACACACACACACACACACACACACACACACACACACACTCACACACACACACGCATATAAATCTATTTTCCTCCAGGGTCCCCAATTTTAATAAATAGCACCACTATTCACCATATTACCTCAAAAGCATGTAGAATATGGGGGATTGGAAAAAAAACTGTAATGGATTCATCATTAACACATAGGGAGAGGTGCATTTAGCAAAAAAAAAAAAGCTATTAAGAGTTATTAATACCAATATTAAGACAGAATCCTGATAATTGAAATTTTACTACAAAATGACTCTCAGGATTTTCCACAGAGGAAGATAATACTGCTTTCCTCTGCCATCTCAGTTACTAGTTACTTTCTATTCATACCATCTTATGATTAATTTATCATGAAGCTGTGTCTGACGTAACTGGAAATAAAACGAATCTGAATGAGTCAAAAAGATCATTATATCCTAAAAATCAATGCAGTCCACAGAAATGGCCTTTAAAAAGAGAACATTCCATTACTCCCACCTCATCCACCTTCAACAAGGTACCAGGTTTTCAATATGACAATATTCATTCCTATAGAAAAACCTCAATATTCACTGATATTTACTAAAACTTAAGTCATATTCTCCTGTATGAAAACAAAACTATTTTCAGAATTCTCTGGGACAATAACCTTTATTTCAAAAATAAAATTTATAGTTGGAAAAGACAAGCATACATACTGTTTCCCCCAATTAAGTGCCAAATAGGGGAGAAAAAAAAACCCTACAGAAAATTCTTAGAAGCTTATCAACAATTATAAAGGTAGTAACAATATACTCAAATACTCCAAAACCCAAGTGAATACTCTCTCATACCAGAGCCTAATGAAGAATTCTTTTTAATTATTTTCACTGTCTCAGAAAAGAATTAAATAGATCACCTTAAAATATTCTGGACAAACAGAAATACTAAACTGAGTTGCTGTACTCACCAAATCTCAGAAAATCATAAGGGTCAAAATATTTTCCCTTCAGATCCTTAAAATTGGAGGTGGTGTGGGAAAATGAATGTATAATTGCACAGAGTTTTGTAAAAAAAAAAAAAAAGAGATTGTAATCTGGCCATTCTAACGCTATTAAGCATATATCTATTCCTCACTGTTAAACTCAAGGAGCTCATGACTTGGTGTTAACAGATATACTGAAGAAAGAAGTAGAGAGATAAACAAGCAGGTAAGAACAAGGTACAAGGTAAGTGAGAAGTAGTGGTGATGTAAATCATTAACAAAACATACATAGGACACCAGTCTTTACAAAAAAATTGATAGTGTTATAAACTTTCAAGTAGTCTCCAGGATCCCCAAATTCCACCTAGTAAACTAAAGCACTATGTTTATATAGTACCTAATGTTAAAAATGTTTAAGAAGTTCTAATATAAAGAAATTTTTCTCTCTCAAATAAGCTTCATGTTTACAGGTTAGCTGCTGACATATTTAGAAAGAAGAGTTCTTCATTTTTTTTCACTTAAGTAAATCTGATCTAAATTTAGAGGTGGGTCCACATATGCCTAAAATAAAGGTCTGTCTGTATATAGGCATACCTTGGATATAAAGCAGGTTCAGTTCCAGACCACCATAAGAAAATGATTATTGCAAAAAAGTAAGTCATACAAATGTTTTGGTTTTCCAATGCATATATGTTATGTTTACACTATACTGTAGTCTTTTAAGTGTGCAAAAGCATTATGTCTTTTAAAAGAATGTACATACCTTAGTTTAAAAATACTTTATTGCTAAAAATGTGTTAACGATCAACTGAGCCTTCAGTGAATTGTAGTAGTAACGTCAAAGATCACTGATCACAGGTCTCGGCTGTCCACATGCCATCCAGACTAAGGAAGACACAAAAACTTATGGGCCATGTGAGCCATGGCCACAACCACACTGGCAAATACCATAAGCACCCAGGAGACTGGGGTAATAACACTCGTGGCACATATCAACACAGGATCAACTTTTACAAATATCATCCAGTTTACTTTGAGAAAGTTGGCATGAGGTGTGAAAAGAACTATGTCAGGAATGAATGAGACACGACCTGAGGACCTCCATGTTTTTGGTCCATGCTGGACTTTCACTGAATGCTCTAAATTAAAACTGCTGAATAGCTCCTGTGTTGCTAAAAGGAAAGAATGATGGTGAGAACTGGACTTTTCCTAGACTAAAGAAAACATACATTTCCTTATTAATGAATGAGATGTGTTCCATAATCCAATCATGTAAAGAACAATTTTACCCTCCAATTCAATTTCTTGGTAAAAAACTTATATAAACCTATGTTAACTCCCTCCTTTTTTACTATAAAAAAAAATCCTGTTATTTTCTTCTGGTGGGACACTATTCTGTGTTCCTCTGGAATCTGTGATCTCCAAATTGCCACTCTAAGATCCCAAATAAACTGTGTTTTTGCCTCCTTACAGTTCAGTCCTTTTGGTTGGCATTTTTGGTGTCAGAAGTGGGATCCAAAGCAGTCTTCCTCCCATCTCCAAAGCCACCATGGATTAGAATAAGATACCTGCATGAGCCCCTTGTGCTCTGTTGCCTCCCTAGATGTCCTTGGTCTGAGTGGTAACCTCTTGGTCCTGAACCTCCATCCTTGCTTGAGATTCAGACTTTTATTCTGGGTGTCTTTTGTTCATTCAATTGCTTAAGGGCTTGCTCCCTTTTGGTGAGTGCATTACAACGGGATGTCACAGTCTAAGACTGTTATGGGGGTTGGATTCTTACACATCTGGGAATCCTGCTAGGTACCTGTACAAAAAGTATGGAGCTGCCTCTTATGCTTACCTGGGTAAATGGCAATGGTATACCAGAGATGACATAAAATTGATCTGGCCACAATGGGGAACTTTTGAAATTTTAAAATTGGTCTTTTTTTGTGTGCACAATTAGAAGCTAAAGGGTCTAAAACTAAACAAACAGAGTGGGAAGCCTACTTCAATTGGTACATTGAAGCCTCACAGTGAGGTCATGAAAACCAAAAGGTTTGTAACTTTAAAATTGCTTCACTTCACGATACTGTTTCCAAGTCCCTGCTACAAATAAAGATCTATGCTCTTGTCTAAATACTCCAGTAAAGGCTCAAGAGGTCTCTTTCTCCCCTCCTTCTCTTTTAGCTCCTACTTACCCTGAACTTGCTGAGCTGCCATTCTATCTTTTCTGATTCTCCTACTCCTCCTCCAAAATCTTTACCCATATCTACTAGCCCTCCCATAAAAACCTTTCCCTTTGTCACTACTTTGAACACTGATGACACTTGCTATCTAGTAAACTAAAGGCCTTGGCCCCCTGAAGAATTATGGGTCATAGCCAAGGGATTTCCCAAGGTCACTGAGGACACCCTCCACTTGGCAGAATTTAGCCTTATGATACAAACCTATGGTCCAGGCTTCACTGACTTGTATCAACTAACCTGAATCTTAGTCAAAGAAAATCAAGCCAGACACTGGCGAACTACTGCCAGCTGGCTTCACCCTTTAGATGATATCCACAAAAAGGACACCAGTGTGGTGGCACCAGCTTCTCAGGTAGCTGGAGACCTTCATGAAGCAATTCCTCAGGCTTTTCCCCATGCCACTGACTGGGTCAGTGGGGAAAAATTCAGTCTATTACACAAAGACCTGATAAAACTGTTCATGATTATCATTCACGCCTAAAGACAGTATTCTGGGAAAATTGTGATCTATCTGCTGGGGTAAACAATACTCAACCCTCTTTAAGTCAATCTTTGTTGGGGACTAGGTGAGAAACTCAGACTACTGATGAAATGGGCACAACTAAATTGGAAACAATGGCCACTCCTAATCTAGTCAATTTGGCTAATCAGCTATCTAAAACAATCCAATGTACAGAAAAATGCAAGACAACTAAAATCATAAATTTTCAACTGCAGCAACTGGCTGCTGCTGCTCAGTGGCCACCTCAATGGAAAGACCAAAGTTCCCATAAGGGCCCTTCCATGAGCCAAGTGCCTGCCACTATTTTCAGTGGCCTGGCCATTGGAAGGAAAATTGCCTAAAGTTAAAAAGAAGGTTGTATCAGCAGCCCGAGGTCCCTTGCTCTGACTCTTTTCATAAACTTTTGGAGAAATTCAAGAAGTGCCTACTTTTTGTGCAGTCATAAATACAGATGCTCCAAGGAAAGTGTCAAGGTCTTCCCAATACTCCCACTTAAACTGCTGAGAGAATTAGATTTTTATAGGAGATAACACTAGTACTGCTCTTGTGGACACAGGAGCAACTTTGTCTGTCTTGATCTCCACCAGCCTCAAGGCCCTCCCCTCTTCCTTGGAATATAGAAAAGGTATAAGTGGTGGGAGTTCTGAACACAGTTATGAATGTAAGCAAATTGGTCCCCTTGTCTTTCGAGATAGGCTCTTTTCAAGAAACTCACCAGTTCCTTCTTGTTCCTTCTGCTCATGTACACCGTTTGGGCCAAGACCTCCTGGAAAAATTAAAATTAATATTTCCTTTTCCCCAAAATGCAAAATACACTTACAAATCCTTGACCCTTCAAAGTCTACTTCTAACTCTAGTCCTGATACTGAGATTCTTCTCCTTGTTCCTATCTTGTCAATTTCCAATCACAAAGATTTGTTAAATTCTGTTCTTCCTACTATGGTACACCTCTTCAAATGACATAGGATGTATTCATTCAGCACCACCAATTAAGATCCAGGTAGACCTTAATAAACTTTGCTTGACCTCAGATGACACCCTCTCAGGCTTGAGGCTCTGGAAGGAATTCGTCTCACTATTGAGGCATACCTCCAGAAGAGCCTCATAATCTCATGCACCAGTCCCTATAGCATACCAATTCTTCCTGGACGAAAGCCTCATGGTCAAAGTTGGCATTTTGTTCAAGATCTTCAAGCCATAAACAATTATAGTCATACCATGTGATCCTGTGGCCCCCAACCCTCATAGCATTCTCAAGTTAATCTCTCTAAACACAGTTCTTTACATTCATGCATTTATATAGTGCTTTCATCAGCATTCCTGTCCATCCAGATAGTCGATAACTATTGCCTTTACGTGGGAATTACAACAGTTTACTTGGACTGTTATGCCTCAGAGCTACATAGAAAGCCCTACTTATTTTTCACAGATACTGAGACAAGACTTGGCTGATTTAAATTTTGTCCATGGCTCTACTTTACCCCAATAAGGTGACAGCTTTTTGTTATGCTCCCCCACTGAGAAAGCAAGACTGAAGGATAGTCTACAACTCCTCACTCAGCTAGCACACAAAGAACATAAGGTCTCAAGGGACAAGGTCCAATTTGTTCAAAATAGAAACAAAGAAGAGCAAAGAGGGTTTCTGCTCACCACCCAGTCCTATAGGAATTAACTCACAACCCACTGCAGTCACTGACCAACAGTATAGTCTAAGAGGAAATTAAGACCATAATAGGATGCTCTGTGCCTTGGACAAGCAGGCCCCTTAGATAGTTAGATGTATATCTTAAGAAGAACTTGAAGGAACCCAGATTCTTGCAGCTTCCCATGCATAGAAAAGCACTAAAATCATTAATTTGAGATATCTGTTCTTTGTGACTAGCACTAACCTTTTGGCAAGATGTATACTTGCCTGCACATACTCTCTAACTAAAAAATAATATATATACTGCCTTCTCCCCTACCTCTATGCAGTAGTTCCCTCAGAGCTACTGAGAGGCTATCTCTTGGGCATTTAAAAAAAGCGCTCAGTAAGGTCCCTGAATAAAACTTCAGCTCACAACTCTTATGTTGTGTGTTTTTCTTTAAGTCAACAAAACCCAGGTAGGATACTTGAGTTATTTGTTTACCCCAAGGGCTGATGCTAGATCCTACACACATTCAGGGCTTATCATGGTTTCCCGTTCCTGCCACCAAATGCCAGGTGAGAGGCTTCCTTGGGCTAATAGGCCATTGTAGAAGCAGGGTTCCCAACTTCTCCTTGTATTCAGAACCCTTTTATTTCCTTTTAAAGGACAAGGGGCCCAATCCTCTTGTTTAGAATAATGAGGCTGAGATAGCTTTTAAAACCTTAAAAACTTAGTTGGCCACAGCTTCTGCTTTAGGAAACCTTAATTATTCTCTTCCTTTTCTACTATGAAGTTGTATGGAGTTAGCAAAATGCCCCTGGAGTGCTTCTTCAACCCCAGGGGGGCAAATGCAAGCCTTTCAGCTACTATAGCCAACAGGTGGACCCCATAATTCAAGGACTTCCACCTTGCCTTTGAGCAATAGAAGTCACTACTGCCCTTCTGCAGGCTACAAAAGAGATAGTTACAAGGTCTTCCTCACAAGTGTCTGTCCCTCGCTCTGTTGAGGCACTCCTGAACTCACACCACACATAACACTTAATCTGCTAGCTGGCTGAAATTTTATGAAATCTTGTTTTCCTCTCCAAATGTCAGTTTGTCTCATTGTAAATCCCTAAATCCTGCCATCACTAACATATGAGACCACACATGATTGCATAACCACAACTGATCTTTTGACAAGTCCATGTCTAGATTTACAGGAAACACCTTTAGACAACTCAGATGCTTCTTAGTTTACTGACAACTCCTATCTAGGAAATGATGATGGGCATCTGAAAACTGGATACGCTATCACTACACCCTTCACTATAATTGAATCCAATGTTTCTTTAGCCCAACAAGCTGAACTATAAGCACCACTCATGCCTGCACTTTGGCCTCTGGCAAACATACTAACATTTACACATTTATGCAGGTATGCTTTTAGAGTAGCTCATGAATTTGGAATGCTTTGGAAACAGAGAGGTTTCCTGACCTCAGTGGGAAATTAAAAATGTCCCTTTTGTTAAAGGCTTACTGGATGCAATCTTGCTGTCACAACAACTGACAATAATAAAGGTCCTAGGGCATTCCAAAGACAACATGGAGGAAGGAAAAGAAAACCAGTTAGCCAACAGAGCCACTAAGGAAGCAGCATTACAAGATTCAAGCTCCATAAAGGAACCTCCTCCTATTGGTCACTCTATTCACACCATATTAGCTACTACTTGGAAGGACACCCAAGATTTAAAGGATATTATCAGAGATGGGCAATTGCATGTTACATCTAAGGACAACAGAGGTGGGTTTCTGAAGGATGCACATTTGATCAACATATTGGGCTTTGGTATGGGCCAAATGGCGGCCCTGCTCTTTCTGCAGTCACTCAAAAAACTATATTAAAATTAACATATGAAATGACTCACTGAGGAACTGATAAAATGATAACCTGGGGAAAACAGTACTTTTGGAAAACTTTTCCTACAGAAGCAGCCAAAATATGTCAGAGGTGTCAGATCTGTCCTAAGTACAATCCCAGAAAATCAATTCATACTTTTCAAGGCCACTTTCTTTTGCCTCCTACTTCCTTTGCTATCTGGCACCTAGATTCTATCCAGCTGCTTCCCTCTCAAGTATACAAATATGTTCAGGTGATGATTTGCATGTATTCCCATTGGGTAGAAGCCTTTCCTTACAAACAAGCAACTGCCCTTGCAGTGGCCAAAATACTGTTGGAAAGGACTATTCCTACTTGGGGAATTCCCTTGGAAATACATAGTGATAAAGGTATCCACTTCACTGGAGAAATTCTAAATGCTGTTTGTGATCTGGCTTATACTACATTTCCACTGTGCCAATCATCCTTAATCTTCTGGTCTAGTGAAAGATCAATGGCATAATCAAAACTCAATTGGCAAAACTCCCTGAGGCCTTCAGCCTTCCTTGGCCTAAATGGCTACCCATAGTTCTATTAAACTTAGGATCTACACCCTTTGAAAAACACAAACTGTCACCTTTTGAAATAATTACTAGAAGATTCATGATTCTTGACTCAGGATCATATGAGCCACTGCCAGTCAATTAAGGTCTTTTACATTATTGTCAAAGTCTCACTAAGGCTCTAAAGAAAAATGAGCACCTGTTTGAAAAATCTTTCCACAGTGTGCTCCCAGGAGATGGAGGTATAGAACACCACAATTTACAACCAGAGGACTATGTTTATTGGAAAAGACATCTTTTAAAGGACTCCTTACAGCCCAGATGGAAGGGACCCTATCAAGTACTTTTAACCAACCCCTGTGCTGCTAAACTTAAAAGCACTGATTCTTGGATTCATGCTTCACATTTAACAAAGGCTTCTCCACTTGAGTGGACCTCTAAAACCATTGTAGACCTAAAGCTGAAATTGACCTGGAAGTGATGCACATGACACCTGATACAGATGGCTCTCCCAAGACTCTGGACCAGGCCAGTACTCTCCATGAACCCCATAAATGAAATTTTTCTCATTACTCTTATTCTAATTGTTGCCATCATAGTGTCACTATATCTCTGTAACTATGTAATAATTGATGATGCATCAATTTAATCACTCTCCTTATACTCCTTATTATAGACACATTTTCAAGGAGTGAAAATTTTCATGAATGGGTTTATGCCTGGAATGACAGTTCAGAGGAAGTGACCCTGGCCCTTTTGTCCTTTGATTTTGACTATGAAGGACTGGAGAACCAAACTTTTGGGACTCCTCTTTATGGCTACTGGTTTATTAATGCTCTTTGCCCTACTACGTACAGTGGGCATCTTCCATTGATGGTAATTCGATGAAAACCATAGATTTTGCCTGAACTCTGCTGGGAATAAGCCTCTGGCTCCAGTTCTTGGCCATCTAATTAATCTATTCAGCTTGGGATGATTCTTTCACTAACCAAGGCCAGTGAGCCACACTTACTCTTCTTTATATTAAAATGTCTGCCTTTTCTCGGGATAGTTCTTTCACTAGAGTTATTATTATCTCTCTTAATATTCATCCAGATCTCTTATGCCTGGGAAAATAATGCCTTAGCCCACATTTCCCAAAGTCTAGCCACTAGAGGAAATCTAACAGACTGTTGGATATACCATCAGTGCCCCAGAACACTCACTGAATACCAGGATCCCCTTGCCTTGGCTATCTCCAAACTTACTGGTATCCCTCCACCATGTCTTGTTCATAATTCATCTATTCTCCCAGCATACTGTGTCTGTCTACTCAAATCCACAGCTCCCTTCCCTTGTTTGGTCAATAGAACTAGACAAAACTCCCAACAGTTCCTTAGAAACATTTGTTCCAAGGGAACCCTGCAGTTACCTGGAAACATCAGATCCAGCAAACATCAGATCCAGCTTCCAAACACCCACATTTACCTCACTGTGCAACAACAAAACATATTATCATAACCTCCATGTTGTTTTCAGAATTAATATAATGTTCTTAAAACAGCTAGCACAGTGCCTGACATGTGCTCAGTAAATGCCTGATGTGTAAATATTCTCCTGCCAAAAAGAAAATACAGGAAAAAATATATGAAACATTTTAGTTAATAATTTACCAAAGTTGAATAATGCTACTTGTGTACAAAACATCTGTGAATCAAAACTTACTGCTATATCATCATATGCTACTGATTTAATAGTTTTAGTTCTAACATACTACTGTGGGAAGATTACTCTTAAATAATGATAGAATCATTTTTGATCAACTTGAAACCAATCTTCCAAATCATCCCATAAAGATACACATATATTCATGCATAGATTTCTTACTTCAAGAATCACAAATTGAGTGAAGCGAAAGGTATCTTTGTATATTTTTACTATAACACACTTTATCAATTTCACTTACAGTCTTTCAGTTAGGCATTTCCAAAAATAAGAGTCTTTTTGTTTCGCTTTCCACATAGCAGGTTTAATCTGTATCCTGAGTTTTAAACTACAAAATATTTTCAAAGGTTTATTCATAGTCTTGGCCATTTCCCCAGCAGACATCTTTATTTTTTTAATCTTTTAGATTGAATTCTACAGTCAACACACTGATTAGACAAAATCTGATAGCACCTACAATATTCATTTTAAATGATTTTCTTTGATATTTCTGGCTCTTTAATTATGCAATACTCCTGTTGCTTTTACCCTAATAGGATAGTCCTTTGAAACATACACACCTAACCACTGTCACTGCTTCAGGGGAGATTTAAGAAAGGGTGATTCTGTTTCAAATTGATGTGAAAGAATTATCTTTTAAAGAGAGTCTCAGAATGGGCAAAAGTGTACACCTCCAAGCTATTCTGTTAATTGGGTATTTGAAAACAATTATAAGGCTCAGCTATAAAATAAATTAGCTGATAAAACATAACCATGTTCAAATCAAAGCATAAAAACGGAGTCCAAATTTAAATATGGATGATCTTTGAGATATTTACCATTTGGGGTTACCTGTGCTTTTGAACATCAACTCATCTTTACCAGTACTCAATGTCACATCTTCCTTTTTCCCTTACACCTTACCACACACAGACTTCTATCTATAAACACTGTCTTATTTATTAAGTATTTATTCAATCCCTCTATCACACTGTATGCTCCCAGAGGAAAACAATCATATCTTATGACTCTTTATAACCCCACTATCTAGCATATTATCTAGAACATAATTGATCCAGGAAAAACATCTGTGGAATGGAATGACTGAATTTGTAATTTGAATGAATTAAATGTAAAAATAAATTCAGTAAGTAACTGCCATAGGTTTTCCTTAGTTTTTATTAATTTTCTTACTTGAAACATTTAAAATCAACTTTGAACCCTAATTTTATAAAGAATTTCCAGTAGTCATTTTATCATTTCTGACTCAATTTTAAAATCTGACAGCCAACAGAAATTCAGCTCTTTCAAAATCATTTCAAAAATACATAGCTTACTGCTTCATAAGATGTTTTTCAAAAAAAAGTATCTATAAATTCTTAATATTCTATATCTTGCATGGAAATTATTTCAAAAGTTCATTTTTTTTTCAGAGTTAGATTTCTAACCCTAAATTTTGTCTGCAGATTAGTATAAACTTAACTTTGCATACCACATTCTGAAGCCATTTGTCTAAACTGGGCCCCATAAGCCAATTTTTTTTACACATTTAAATGATTGTTTAAAAAAATATGCAACAGAGGTTATAAAAAGGCAAACAAACTCTAAAATAATTTATCTGGGTCTTAACAGAAAAAGTTTACCACCCCTTGGTCTAAACTATATAATTTTTTAATAATTATAAGCATAAATTTTTAAAATGCAAAAAAGAGTCCAAGTTGGTTCAGCAATGAAAAAACAAACTAAAGTTACCTACTCTGTGGGATTATAATTGCCACAGTACACACAGAATATTGGTTCACCCAGATTATATTCATAATTTTGTAACACTCAACTTGTATTTTCCATTTACTTTTACTCCAACATCCGTTGCACCCTTACAAAAATTTTTAAAAGGCCAGCAAAATGGATTTTCCATGCTTCTTGAAACCAGTAACTTAATTGGCAGAAACCTATAATAATCACCTCCCTGAAGGCAGGAAGAAGAGTACATTAGATTTTAGAAGCTGTTAATCCCAACAATAGACTAATAGGTAAGAATATTTACTTTTTGGAACTGGTGTAATTCAACCAAATTGTTTTCAATATTTCACTTATACCATACTAAGTGTTACAGGGATTTAAAACAAGGAAAGTCAAGTACATAGCTTTTTAGAACACAGAATCTAAAAATGTAAAAACTGAAATAATGATGACATTTCTGTTAAAAAGAAATAATGACTCTAAAGTTACTAAATTTATTCAATTGGGATGAGTCTCCAAAACAATACCCTAATTCAAAATCACTATCTTCAGAAATGTTATTTCTAGAAAAAGAGCCATGTCATAGCCCTCTTAATAATCTCTCTGCAAGATACAGCCTGATAGCTTAAATAAAAGGGCTGAAGTCTGCCCTATGTTATCTAGCCAAGCCAATGTTTCCCAGGGATTGCTTACATGTATCTGTTAAAATTGGTCACATTAGCTATTAATCATCTTGCTATTCAGATTCTGAATAATCTAATTTCAAAAATTTACTATTATTGCTACAATAGCAATTTTTGTTCTCTGCCATACTTTAGCATACACCTCAGCAAGTTGGAGGTGAAATATACAAACACACACACACACAACCATCATTAGCAATGAAGGGTAACTTGCTAACCCAGAAAACTAACCTCTAGACTCTTCATTATTTCAACCTCAAGAACTAAGAGACCCAAATTCAAAGGCAATTCATTAATAAAAATAAGTTTCTTTTTCCCATGTTTGTAGGAGAGCACTAAATAAAAGCAAAAGAGACATACATCCAAACATAATAATCCTCTCCAACTGCCATAATCCAATGCCAGGAGTAAGGAGAGGTACATTAAGACAAAAATAAGATGTAAATTGAATTGCCATACATACTGAGGCTCCACTATTAACAGTTGACTTAAATAGGAGGAAATCTGTTAACAGTTTTTAAAGCCATCAATATTAAAAAAAAAAAAAAAAAAGCAAGGAGTGGAAAGGAGTTATCAATGAACCTATGAGCAATTTCACAGGAGTATGGAATTAAAACATTAATACCTCAGAAAATTTTTAATTTTAAAAAGCTTTCTATCAGCTTAAATTTGTTGGTCTTTGTGACATAATATACTGCCCTTTCAAACATTTATTTGGGACTATGGAAGAATGGATGGATATACAGTTAATTGATTTCCAGTTATCAAAGGTAGAAACCTGGAACAATAACCAAATGAATCCTATCTACTAACACAAAAACTTACACATAAGTAGACATTTAACAATCATTTGCTGAGTGAATGCATACAAAATAATATTTAGAACCAATTAAAACCAATCTAAGTATCATCACACTTTAAAAAGAACTGGTAGTTGTGCAAATGACAGGTTACTATGAGTTGAACTAAGCATATCAATAATATATATACATTAGAAAATATTTGTGGAACATTTTAAAACTGTGGCCCAATGAAAGAAAAGCTGCTTCCCTGGTTACTGTTCAGACAGGAATTTGTTTACTCTGCTTGAAATCAGAGCTAATGACTTTAATGATTCTGAATAGCTCCAAAGTGTTCCCCATGCCAAGGCACTGGCCATCTGGCCAGTCTCACATGCTTTGGAAATTTTACTTTCAGAGGATACATGTATTATGTGTAGTACAGATGAATGCACATATATACATGATGTGTACATACATGGCATTCTTTAGTAGTAATTCTCACTGTAGTAACCTCTTAGAGATGTGAGGTCCATGTAATTTCATTAAAATACAACCTTTGAGCGGGGAGGGTATCGCTCAAGTGGTAGAGCACATGCTTAGCATGCATGAGTTCCTGGGTTCAATCACCAGTACTTCTAAAAATAAATTAAAAAAAAATACCTTTGGGAATGTGAAATAAGTTTAAAATGTCCATTGAGTTATTTATCAGGGTAAAAGAAATACTTTGTCTAGGACAACTCAATCTTAGAGTTATTTTGTTGAAAACAACAAGAACTTTATTATCCTTGTCAAATATTATATGCAAAGAACAAATATTTTACTTACTTCTCAAAATCATCATAAACACATTAATTTTCATTTTATATATGAACACCTTTATTTTGTTTCTTTACTTTTCTCAGAAATTAGTTGACCCTATTTGTGTGGATCTATTTTGTATTCCCTATTCTGTTTCACTGATCTATGTGTCTTTTCTTCCAATACCACAGTGTCTTAATTACTTGCAGTAACATAATAAACCTTAATATCCCATATAGAGTGATTTCTTGCATTTCAGTCCTCTTTTCCAAAATTATTTGATATTCTAGTCCTATACTTTTAGATATGAATTTTAGAATAAACTTGTCTATGTCTATAAAAAACCTTGTTGGATTTTATTGACCTCTGAGTAAATATAGTTATTGAATCAGCTGATCTCATTTACTCATCTGATATGGTTGTCAACAACTTGTCTGTATCTTCTCCTTATCTTCAATGTCCTTATAAAAGAGACAACAATGTATAGAGGGAAAAACATGAACTTAAAAACTTAAAATGATCTAGGTTCAAATTCCAGCTGTGCCTCCCACTGATATGTATGTCTCTTTCTCATCTGTCAAAAAGATACACCTTTTCTTATCAAACTGTTTTGAACAGTGAATAAAACTGAAGAGATAATACATGTTCAATAAATGTCTTACCTTTCTCTCTTAAATTTAGAGATACATTTAAGATGGAAAGGATTCCAATGTCTTTTGGGTAAAAAATTTACATTGGGTGTTAAAATTACTATGTTTCCTCTTAAGGTCTGTCCCCATCCCCTTTACAGGAGTGGCAGACAGGTCCTGTAGTGAGACTAATTATTTGTGGCGTTTGAAATTTTTGTTAGAGGTGTGATGGGATATTTTATTCACAACGGAGTCACCATCTCCTAGCTAGTAATAAGGTATGCAGATCATATAACTTCTAAATTATAAGGCTAAACTATATCAAAATCAGGACATTTTTGTTTCTCTTACGAAAAAGCAAATTTCTCAAAACTACACAGCAAGAGCACACAAGACAACTCAAACAATTCCTTTGCCAGTCATATCTTAGAACAACAGAATAAAACATATAGAAAACCATTACAACTCATAGAAAATTTATTTTAGAGCTGACTGCTAGCTTAGAAACTGATATGCTTTTTTCTTGTTGGATAATGAAAACCATATGACAATTTCTCTTTTTACGGTGGCCTAGAGCTGTACATCATACTAATCTGGAGAATGATGCCCAGGCACCCACCAGATTAGTTAAATATGAATCTCTGTGAGTGAAGCACGAGCGTGGAAATTTTTTTTAACTCCCAGGTATATCTGATCTATAGTCCGAAGTGAGAACAACCAGTCCAAGGAAATCCAAGGCCAAATCTGCAATTCAATTATATTTTAAATGTGCAGTAGATACTTAGAGCCTGCTTACCTGTGTTCTATGTTCTATTTCACCCTCCAACCCCATCCTCCATCCTTTCCATATACCTTCTAGTTTATGTTTTTCCTTATCCTGAATACCAAAATAATTTTTATTGGATTTTATTTCCTATAAACTATCTCCAATATTTTGTGAAATGAAGCAAGAAATAAGTAAAACACACTCTCTCCCTCTCAATCTCTCTCTCTCTCTCTCTCTCTCTCACACACACACACACACACACAAACACCACACTTACACAGCAGGACCTACTTCTAATGTACAGATACAGGTTAAAATCTAGCAGCAAAATCAGTTACACAGAATGCCTCCAGGGCAATTCATAAAACATCACTATTATCTACAAAAGCCAGATTAAGCTTAGCTCTAAATCTCTCTCCCATCCAACTCCCTTCCCACCTAAAAACAAACAAAAAGAAAACAAAATAACAAAAAAAACCCGACTAACATCAAGAACAGTAAATAATCTTTGGAAAGAACATAAATGTGTAAACATTATATAGCAAATTCTAACAAAGTACTAAAAGATAAGACCTCAAGATTCCAAGTGCTTACCAGATCTTCACAACTGCTGCTAGAGACAATGACAGCATCCACCAAAAGATAAATTACAGGAAGAGAGAAAATCTTATATTTCCCCCTCAAAATTACAGATAAGAGAAGCTATGAGAGGGGTGGTACTGAAACAACCATATGGCCTAAGAAACAAACAGCACCAAGTCAGGCCTTATTATGAATGGTGAGGTAATGATTAGCCCTCTTGATGAAATAATCAAGGTAGGAAATACAGAGGCCCTGCCCTCAAGGAACTGACCTGAATATTTCCAGATCAGACTGGTTTAAAGGAATAAAGTCTTGGAGAAACTGGGAAGGCACCAGTGATGGGGAGGGGTCAGAGCCCTACTGACCACTCCCCCATTTCTATTCTAAATGAACTTGGTGAAAGCATATAAGAAATACAAATGTCCCTGTTCTCTTTTCCACATTCCAGAAAGAAGCACCAGTCACTATTTTCAGCACAGCCCTCTGCACCGAGGGTTGCTATTTAAGATGAATATTGATAAAGCAAAAATTACAGGCCTAAGGACCATTTTTAAAGCACTGGAAAATTTCTTAGCCAGTAATAAGTGCATTCACTTTTGGTAGTAAAGATTTTAAGCAAGCCAAGCATAACCAGAAATCTTTAGCATGGTTTGCTCTTGTTCAAGACAATATGAGAGAGAGGGAGGTTCATTTTAGCTTTTTATCTCCCTATGCTGCAAGTATCAGTTTATCTTTATATTAGTCCAGTGGCTAGCACAGACACTTTTATTGGCAGGCAGGCATTAAATATCTGTTACATTGAATTAAGTCCTACCACAACACTCCTAATCTCTCTTACTCCCCAATCTGTTGCCAAATTCTATTTTAACTCTTCAAGGTCTCTCCTATCAATCCTCTCCTTTCTACCTCTTCTGTCCTAGTCTAAAAAAAAAAAACTACTACTTCCACTGATTAATATTTCCCACCTTTAGTCTCTCCCCCGACTCCAATCCATCCTATACACTGTCATCCATTACTTTTCAAAGCACAGATCTGATCATGTTATTCACGAACTCAAAAACCTTCAGTATCTCTCATTTACAGAACAACACTGAAAACCCTTACACTGGTTTTTAAAGCCCCATACAATGTGGGCCTTGCCTATCTTTCGATGAGTACCTCATCTCACACTATATCCCCATTCTCACCTCAGACTTAAATCCAAGCAATATCAGATTCCTCCTTCCTCCAAGAACACCTCCATACCATTAATATTGTCCCGGTTCACCAGAAATATGCTCCTTTCATCTATCTCTCTAATGCTCTGCTCAAATTGCACCTCTTTGACAAGGCCTTATTAGATCCATCCCTAAATCATCACCACAACCAACATCATTATTGATGGTCCTGTGACTTGTATAACAGCAGTTTCTGCATTTATCTATCTTGCTTACCTGAATGTAAACCCATCAGGGTGGAGTGGGACCCAGAATGTTGTATCTTTTGGCATTCCACATTACAGTAGTATGTACTGCACTGCCTTATACCCAATAAACACCTGATGAACTGAACCAGTTCCTACCACGACAAAAGTTCAGAACAGGAGAAAAAACAAATAAATGTCAATGAAACACCTCACTAACAAGTTATTACAAATTAAGTTAGTAAATTGTCTCTCCTTTCCCCCAAAGTGTTCCTAAATATGACCTCATATTTTATCCTTAATTACTCTGTGATTACAAATGTGATTACTATACTTAGATGAAACGATCAGATCTAAGGAGGTCTTAAGAAAAACTGTTCATAATAGGGACATCTAGATCTATGACCATGGCCATCTAAATCCCAAGATTTTAATATAGTTGACAGTAACTCAGAGTTTAGGGGCAGGGAAAGGGGCATGATGATGACTGTGGAAAAAGAATAGGAACTGGAGACCTACTATGTGCAAAGCATCTTGCCAAGTGAATTAAACCCAGTACAGCATTTATTTTTTACATATCAACCCTTGAAGAAGTTTTTCCTCCTATTTACAGATGAAGAAATTGAGGCTCAGAGAGATTAGATAACTTGGATCACACAGCTTGTATGAGCTGGAGGTGAGATTGGAACCCAGATTAAATCAGCCTCTAAAGCCCATGTTCTTTCCTCTACTACTACAGAGTCTCATGAAATTAATTAAAACTAGCAGTTTTTCCCAATCTGCCATATATTTGCCAGGCTGGTTAAATTTCTAGAGTTTGTGGCTTTAACCCCAAATTGTTTTTAGCAGTGAACTGTATTACTTTCAAAACGAATTTCCTCGAATAAAGGGAGTAGTGCTAAAGAGAAATATAAAAGTACTAATTATAATTTAATATAATAAATGATATAATATGCAATTTGAAAACTATAATAAATTTCACCAGAAAGCAAGCACTCTTTCAACAAAACACAAGTGCACAAACTGTAATACACATGGCACTATCTCATGAAAAGTCCACTTTACTAAAACAGCCTATTCTTAATGACTCTTGCCTAGGAATGGCCAATACTCATCACATCTTAAGTAACACCTCTTCCCTGTTCCTGACAGAATCCAGGCAACAGTGAAAATTATGGCTGCCTGAGGGGTGATGCCCTTTTAAGTCGCTATTCCCACTAGAACTAATTGAGACAGTCCCTGCAAGAGCTCTCACAACCAAAACTTGCTTATCTTTTTTCCCCTCTCCCAAGAACCCTCTTCCCAGAAGCCAATGGAGCCTGTATTTCCCTTTTTCAGGCCCATTCTCCACCTCGCACTGGAACCAAACTAATTCTTGTTTGAAACCTCTGACATTTTCCCATAGGACATTTTTACAAACAATAGTTAGGTTTTTCATCATTATACCTTACTATTGTTTACTGGTCTAAAAATGTAACTATCCTTAATAATTTTTTCCTGTGCAAAAACATGTTAAGAGTCTAAACAACCAATTCTCACACTTCTGAATGCTAAGTCAAAGGGTAACAACTGCCCATGAAACAAGACAGGTAAAAAGATATTGAAAAAGACTCCACAATATATGATAGTGTATATAATCTTTAATTTTACCAGGATTCAACACACACAGAAATGGACAGAAATTATTTCCCTTGACATTAAAGTTAACATATTCTTACTTACATTTTCTTTAAGTATTCAAACATTTCGAAAAAGCATATTCTACAATGAAAGCACCCTTAGTCCTAAAAACTATCATGATTGAGGGCTGCAAAGCTCATGCTCAAAGGTTAACATTTCTAAAGCCAACATCAACAAACACGTAATTAAAATAAATATAAATTCTGGGAAGTAAAATTGTTTCCTTCTTATCAAAAGAATATCATTATAAACAAACATCAACAACAACAACAACAACAACAAAAAAAAAAACCTCTTCTAAGTACTAAGAAGGTCTAAGCAGGTTCAGACGTAGCATTTAGTTTTCACCTAGAATATTTTTAATTAAATCACTTGCAGGTTTGCAAGTGACTAACCAATCATAACTATTTTAGAAAAAGAAGGCAGAAATACTATCTTTACCACATTACCTTCACCTTTCGTTTTACTTCATAGGGATTAACAATTTCCACTCCAGTATTTTTCCAAATTGCTGAGGTAGAGAGACCCATTGTTAAATCTCTATAATACCTAAAACATACTGTAAACAATAAAAAAAACCATATGCGGTAATTACAATTTAAAACATTTCTATATTCAAAGTTAACAAAAACAATAAATAGTAGGCATGCGAACGGCTCCCCCCTCCCATCCCAACCTTACATACAAGCATTTGACTCTTTTTATAAACTAGATGCCTGGAACTAGAAGTCAACAGATTGTGTATATGAACAAAACAAAATTCCTCTTCCCTTCAACAGTCTTCTAGAAAATTCTTGCAAGTAAGAAACATTCCTACATTCCAAGAAGAAATAAACCCCTCTTCATTTATCTTGTTCTTAAGGGATGCAGAATATTAAAATGTATTTTGGAATTCCTTAGTTAACTAGTTACATACTTCCTTTTAGCAGAGAGGGGTTCAACTTTAGACTTCTTCCATATTTCCACTACATTTCTTGTTAAATGTTCTGGCACGTAATTTTAACCCCAGTGTAGTTGGATATTTGAAAAGAAAAAAGAACTTAGACAACAGTCCAAAGTGTATTTTTAAGGATGAAGCAAGTACTTAAAGACAAATTTGAACCGAGAGATGTGGAGGATTGCGAGTCCTACCTCAAAATATTCCACTGTGAATCAAGCTGGCATTCAACATCTTTAGGAGATCTATGATGGCCTCTACTGTACTACTAGGCTGTCAATTGATTAGGTTATCAGAAAAGGATCCAATCTTCTATCCCAAAGGCTCTTTTTGTGTTTAAATGCTGCCTGCTTTTAATAATAATAACAACAAACCAACAATAATAAAAACAAAGTACCTGTCCACATCTAAGTTCTCACTGCACAGCTGACCAAAGCCAAACCAGAACAGTTTCAGAAGTAAAAAGAGTGGGAAGAGAGGCGAACCAAAATATCTTGGTTAAACCTCACTGTCTTACCAACGATTCTTCTTATAAAGGCTGAGGTTTACTTTGCGTCTGCTTTTACTGACCAACGGGGCGGGTACAGCAGTTGGGCAAGGGAAAAGGGGCGGGAGGAAGAGGGTGGTAGAATTCAGAGGACCGCAAAGGAGGCAGCAGAACATCACCTGAATGTAGATAAAGAAACCTGGCCTCCAGTTATCTCCGCTTGAGTTGTTACAAAGAACCACAAGCCACCAAGAAAAGAAAAAGCTAAACAACTAAGGAGCAATCATCCCTATGTGCAAATATCCCCAGAGTTCGCCACCTTGGTGTGTTTTTGTTGCGCTGGGCTCCTAAAGCACCCAGGGTTCAACAGAGAGCTGGAGTTAGCAGCTGTCCCCCAACGTGCTCCCAGCGAGCAAACTGGGCGCCAAAGAGAAAGTGGTACACGCGGAGCCCGGCGAGGCACCTGGTGCATCCCCCGGTTTCACTTCAGGTCGCAAAGTAAAGAAACTTAGTTACAACTCCGGCGTGGCCCGCGAGGCAGTCACTCCGCCCGAGGCCCGGGCTGCACTCACCCGCCTACTCCGGAGCGAAACTGCAGTTTGGGCAGAGCGTGCTCCGCCGCCCCGCAGCCTCAAGGGGGCTTGCCTGGGCACCACGCTTTCCAGCCCCACGCCCCTTCTCTCTCGGGCCCCGGCAACGGTCCTGAGAGGAGAGGGGTAGCTCCAGCCCCTCTTGGCCACCACACTAACCTCGCCGCTGCTTGCGCTGCCGCCGAACACCTCCATTTCTTGGTCCCCGGGCTCGTCTTGGGGAGCGAACGGTAGCATCCCCCCTTCAGGAGCACTCGAACAGGAGCTGCCAACCGCCCGCGCGGCCCCGCATCCCGTCTTTTGAGCTTGCCTGCCACTGCCGCCGCCGCCGAGATCCCCAGCCTCGCCTTCAGCGACAGCTGCCCTCGCCGAGGGGTCCTTCAGAGACTGGGAGCGAGGGGTCGCCGTCACCGCAGGCTGCTGCTCCCCATAGAGAAGACAACTCTGTGCTGCCTCTCCAAGAGCTGCCGCTCAGCTCGTGCTCACCACTGCTGCCGCCGCGACTGTCGCTTGGTGGTGACTCCCCCTCAACCCCGCTTCCTCGGGCCCCCTCCCAGCTCCCAGCTCTGTCAATATGGCGGCAGCGACGGCGTTACCTGTGCGGCGCCTGGAACCCCCCACGGCGGCGGCACAGCCGCGTCACCCGAACGTCAATGGAGATTCCCCAGCCTTGGGGTGGGAGGGGGGTGGGAAGGAGGGGTGGGGGTGGATGCTGGGGACCGCGTGGTGAGGAGTGGGAAGGAGGGGAGGGGGACGTGCTGGGCGGGGGAAGCAGGAGAGGAGTAGTAAAATCCTCTGCTAGTGCCTCGGTAAACCTGCCCGCTCCACAGAGCATGCGCGGCGCTGTTCACACATGCTCAGCAGGCCCTCTCAAGTCTATGGAGCTGCCTTGCCGGCGGGAGGATTCCCAAAAAGGATGAGGGAATCGCGGACCCTCCTGAGCTTTGGAGTCAGTGTCAGGGGAGGATTCCAGGAATATCTTCTTGCAGGGCTCACAAAAGCAGGTGCCCTGTACACCAAGCCACGCCCATTTTGGTACTAAGTGACAAATAGGGCGGCGGTTTCAGTCCATTATCCATTAGCCTCTTAGAAGCTGGAGGCAGGAAGAAAATCCGTTTAAAATAAATTAGTACAGCTGTGCTCCCTAACTCCCTGCCCAGCCCCCACCCCCGCTTGTCCCTCTCACGGTATTTATACTGGTTGTCTTCATACTATTGAAGACATACAGTGTTTCCAGTGTTCACATACACACACATACGCCACTTATTGGACTGTACGTACGGCAGTGGAGGCAGAATGTACCAACTAATCTCACTTCCACCCCACTTTGAGGATATTGTGATTGATTATCATTTTTATACCTTCTTCTAATCAAACCTTTACTGCTTTGCTACTCTAAGCCACACAAGGTACCAGGCACTAGCGATTTAACTGAAACAAATAAAATAATCTCATACACGGGAGATGATCAAGATCCTTCTCATGAAAATAATTCAGAAACTAAAGTAAAAAATGATTCCACATTTGACACTTCAAAGAACTTAAAAGAGCAATTTCAACAGCGACTAAGCCAACTCAGTACCTTGGAGAGGTTTCTAACGGTAAACATAAAACAGCACTCCCTCCCTCTACTACACCTAGGGCTGTGGTGCTGTGCTCAAGAAAAACACTGAACTGTGCCCTGCATTTATTTTACTATCTAGCGTCCAGCACTAGCAAAGTAAAGCGGACCACAAAGATTATCACTGAATTGCAGACAAAGATCACTAATAGAGCACTCCTACCTACTCTGCTTAAAATTCCAGTGAGAAAGTGTGCTTTACGAATATGATTCTGTAAAAATGAAAGCTTTGAAAGTAGTGGGAACATGGGGCTACAAAGAGCGAAAATATGTGAGTGTGTGCGCACAGGCACATAAACACCCATTTGGCTGAACCGACAGCGTTCTTAGGCCAACCCTTTTGAGCGTTGGATCTCATCCCTGATTGCCTACTCAAAGGCTTTGTTCTGCAATTCTCCCCCCACCCCCATCCCCTCTCACATCATCTATTTTCCTCCCTCTGACGTTTCCCATCAGCAAAAAACAAGCTGTTACAGACTTCAATTTGCTGGACCACTCATTAGCATTTAATGCATTTCATGACTCCCTCTTTCTTTAAACATTTTCTTCACTTGGCCTTCAGAACAAAACATTGTTCATTTTCCTCATATATCATCAGCTATTTCTTCTCAGCGTTCTTTGCTGGATCATCCCTCATCTTCCTAATCTCTAAAAGTTGGAACTTCAGGGCTCAGTCCTCAACCTCTACCTTCCCCAACATCCTAGGTATTCCCATATTCCATCCCATTCCACGGCTTTAAATCCCATCTATATGCTATGGACTCTCAAATTTTGTCTCCAACCACAAACTCTTTCTTGAAATCATGACTTGTATATGCAACTGCCTATTCTACTTGGATATCTAATAGGTATTTCAAACTTAACCGATTCAAACTGAATTCTTGATTTAACTCTACCAACCTACTCCTCACTTAATCTTCTCCAAAATAATTAATGACCTCCACCAACCACCTGGTTTATTGCTCAGAGTCTTCCTACCACCATCCATTCCAAAACACCATCCCCATGACTATCTATCCTCACCCTGCTTTTTCTTCATAACACCAATCAACATGTGGTATATGATATATTTGTGTATTTATTCCCTCCAGCACCTAGCTTAATGCCCAGAACATAAGAAGGCTCAGTAAATATTTTCTGAATGAATGAATTTGTCCTTTTCTCTTGTTTTACTCATTTGATAAATACACCACATCACATATATTAAGAAGCTTCCTCACTGTGAATGTATTACTTTGCTTCTGTATAAAATTTAACTTTCATATATGTTCATTCATTCAACATTCCCCTTAGCATATAAACATGCACACATTTCTCTCATTTAAAAAAAAATAATTAAAGCCCCTTCTTCAACTCAATGGTTTTAATAGACTCCTATTTTACAAAGCTTTCAGCTTAACAAGTCTTTTTTATTTCTATCTCAAATACTTTTAAATGTTTGCTTTATCCCAATGGCTATTGTCTCAGTTCACCTTATAAAATAGTTACTTGAACTAATAATAGTAATGATTCCTCTTGACTGGTCTTTCTGACTTTGAATTTATTTTCTCCCAATCTACCCTCCTCACTGGCAGCCCAGTAATCAAAATTCTTCAATAATTCTTCCATCATCTCCAGTAAAATATCCAAATTCCTTAGCTCTGAATGCAAATGTTTAAATTCTTTCACCATCTGGTCTCTGACTATCTTCCTAGTTTCATCTACCACTTCATATTCCAGTCAAATATATGCACATGTTGTTGTCTCTTCCCTATCCCAGTCTTCCTAGACAGCTATCTCTTAATAGTAGCCAATATTAATGACCACTATTTGCTGAGAGTCCACTATACTCCAGGCATATGTTCTTCATTAATTCATTTAGCTCTCATAACAACTTGTAAAAATTTGTATTACCTATATTTTACAGGTGAGGAACCTGAGCCTGAAAAACGTTCAGTGATTTCTCAAAGACCTCACAGATATTAAATGAAAAATTCAGAATTGTAACTAAGTCCACCTAATACCAAACTTTCTACCTGGCTCTGGTGCTCTGTGAAGCCTCTCTGATCTTAACTTCCCCTCTCTATACCCTCCTTCCATTCATCCCTGGGAAAAATTAGTCACCTATTCCTCCGTACTTCTATAATGTCTTTTCCATATACTAATTTCAGCACTTCTTTATCTTTCTTCACCAGGAAACTTTAAGCTTTTTGATGTTATTGAATTAGCTTATTAAGCTCTGCATTCACAGCATATGGCTGGTGCTCAATAAGTATGTTGGATGGACAAACAACATTACTCTAGCCAGACACTGTGTTAAAGCTGTGGTCTGATATAAAAATGTATGACAGTATTTAACTCTGTGGAATTTAATGCTTTTTTGTTCTGCATTGTCCCTGTATTAAAGACATATTATCTGATCTTAAGTTATTAGTAACCAGGGCCTATTAGATCTAATTTCTTCTAGCCCAAAAAGCCCTTGAGTTGTTGGTGAAATACATGATAACTTTATTTAAGCACAAAGGCAGGTAATAAGGAAGAGTTGAACTTCTAAATATTTTACAGAGCATACACAGCAAAGATTGTTGCTTTCCCTTCAGTCTGCAGGACATTTTTAGCCTCAAAATTTCTATATGACTATGTATCTCTAGATTTCCAATTATTTTAGCATAGCGTTAAAAATTTACACAATAGGGGGCGGGTATAGCTCAGTGGTAGAATACCTGCTTAGCATGCACAAAGCCCTGGGTTCAATCCCCAGTACCTCCATTAAAATAAATAAGTAAATAAACCTAATTATCTCCCCCCCAAAAAAAAACTAAAAATAAATAAATAATTTTTAAAAAAATTTACACAGTATTTGGTAATATTTTGGTGGTTCTGGAACTGGGATGTACTATAACTAGTTTCTAAATAATGTATTGTTCATAAAAGATGATAAGATGGGCTCTACCAAATTAGAGCATGTTTTCTGAGTATTTCCAGGACTAGGGAAAGGGTACACTTAAACCTCCACTCTGACTTCTTTATCCTGTGACAAATGGCATACACTGGATGACCAGGGTCAGGTGTGAAAGTGGGTGGTCATGCAATTTAGCTGAAAAAAGTGAACTGACCCATATGGAGATAAAAAAACAACTCATCTTGGCCCCACTAAGGGGGTGTGAAATATGAACCAAGAGCCTTTGATCAGCAGATCACAGACCACCCACAGATCCTACACTGTGGTTCTGATATACAAAGTATTGCATATTTAGGTTATAATTATGGAAAGAGCTACATAGTCTCTCAGTATTCTCTGCCTATTTCCCTAAAGTTTATAATCCAAATAGCTGGAAAATAGTGACCCAACACAGAGCATAAAATCACTATTAGAAAAATACACAAATATCTTATTTTGGAGATATTCTGATTCAAAATATAAAAATGGGATCTGTGTACAGAAACAGGAAACTTTTAAATTTTAGCAAGTACTTATTATCTTTAAATCATTCCTTAGGAATGTCAGATAAATTTCATTCTCTAAAAATACTAAATAATTTTGGTTCCTCTATAAATAAATTTCAAAAGGGGAGCAATTCACACATACTTGTGAAATATAAGTTCATTATTGCCTTTTTGTTGAAATGAATGAGATTAAACAGTAAATAAATGATAAATATGATCATGGTTTGGCAGTAACTAAAGTTTATAGTACACAGAGGATGAGATCCTTTAATAGTACTAGAGAGGGGGAAGAGTAGTAACCATTGCTTATAGTCTAACTCCTAAGATTTTTTGAAAGATACTTACATTTTGTGATTTAGCTAGAACTCCAATTCATTAAATTTTAACAATGGCACATGTTACAAAGGATTTCTGCTAAGCAAAATATTAAAAAGTAAAAATTTATTTTCTTTTTATTTCTAAATCTCTTTCAATCTAGCCAACATATTTGTTATAATGATATTTTCTGGGGGAAAAAAAGACAAAAAACAGTTGATCTTACTAGTGGGTTTGTCAAAATGTTAGTATGATGGATCAACTAAATAGGACATAAATTACAAGGATAACATACATAAATTTAATAACTAGCCATAGTTGACAAAACAGATACATTTTTATAAGCCAAAGCAATAACACCAGATGTGAAGATAATCTGGCTGCCCACATCCTTCACAGCATTATTCAACAAAGTAGGGCCAACTAATTTGACTGGTTATTTGATGTCTCTTCCCTAACTCACAATTTTCCATTTGGGTCCCTTGGAAATCTTAGAACTTTTTTGAGAAGAGTTCCTTCTGAGATAAAGGTGGACCATTTTTTGATTAAGGACATGGGAGTAGTTATGTTACCCTACTCAGATTTCAAACATACTCATAGATCTGTAAAGCAATAAAAATCTACCAGTTTACCTAGTTTCAGACTGCCTTTTTGCATATAATTTGCAAAACTGTTGTCACCTACGATAAAACATGTAGTCAGAGTTCCCATGACTGAAGTAATGATAAAAAATTTCCCTGGGACCAACCATACCTATTCACTAGGTTCCCTTGGTATTTAAAGTTTCTAAATAGGAATTATGTTAAACAGAACCAGATAATTTCAAACTTATGTTCATGGTCTTATTAACATCTAAGTTGCTGGCAACTGTACATCAGAGTCACCTGCAGGGCTTTGTCAAAACAGAGATTGCTGAGCCCCAATGTTTCTGATTCATTAAATCTGGGTTGGGGACTGAGTGTTTGCATTTCTACCACGTTCCCAGGTGATACTGATGCTGCTGGTCTTTGGACTACATTTTGAGGACCACTGTTTTAAGTTATAATTAGCCAAAGTAAGAGACATATTTTAGAGAGTAATTTTGTTCAGAAAGCCTCTATGACTCATTCAAATTTCAGATTTTTAAAACTCATATCAAAAATGAATAGAGAATTGGAAAGTAAATGTGAATTTAAACTGCAAAGGAATCTATCAAGGAAATTTTTTGTGAGGTGCAAGTTCCATTGAAGCACTTTAAGACTCCATTATATAAAAGCAGTTGATATACTAATAACAACTTACTATTGGTATAAATAGTTGAAGCTAATAAAAGTGTCCCTTTTTTCTGATGCCCTGTTTTAGGAGTTCAACTGGAAAAATAGGCAAATTTGGATGTGGCTACGGAAAAAAATTCTGATTCAGATTGGGCACAGATAGGGGCAGGTAACAGGCTTCTAGGTTACTTGGGGTCAACAAGTCAGAGACAAGCAAGTTGAAATTAGGAAGACAGGTAGACATTGATACAGGCAGAGGGTTCTTGTCCAGTGGATCAGGACAACTTCAGGTAGATGTGTAGTACCCTGGATAGCTCCCTGGGGGAAAATTTGCTTTGAGTTTAAGCCTGGCCTCACCTAAGTAACTCTTTTTTTTGTATTTAGAGCCCCACTCCTTGTTAGAATTCTGAATGTTCAAGGAGCTCACACATATATGCAAAGTTGAATCCTTGGGTACTAGGGTGTGGAGGATTATTTTGGTTTCCCAAGTAATATTCAGAACTCTTATCAGAGACATCTATAATCCCAAGTAGGCCTGTCAGTGTCCTGACATGTTTAGACAAAACAAGACTTTTAAAACCATTAATTGGTCTTCCATCCTAAAACTGAGAATTATTTTCATTATTTTCTTTTTGCATTTAGTGACTCAGAATTCATTTAGCTCCGAAATTATTTATTGAATTGAATAAACTAGACTTTAGTCTGGTTCCAAGAGGTTTTCAAAGTGAGTATTATACAAAATAATCTTGTAACTCCTTAGCATACTCTTAGAAAATACATCCTATATAACCATGAAAAGTACTTAAAGACAACACCGCTTCTACCTAACTTCTCTGCTTTCTACATCTTTTTAATATGATCTAGTATATTTAGGTGGAAATTTAACTAAAGCAATATTAAAACCTATTTTTAAAATAAAAATTGTATATGCTTAAGGTGTATAATATAATTATTTGATATACATAGTGAAAGGATTACTACAGTCAAGCTTATTAACATGCCTCTTCACAGTTGCCATTTTTGGTGTGTGATGAGAGCACCTGAAATCTATTCTCTTAGCAAATTTCCAGTGTTCAGTGCAGTATTATTAACCAGAGTCATAATGCTATAGATAATCTCTAGACTTATGTAGTTACTACATAACTACAACTTTGTACCCTTTGACCAATATCTCTCCATTTCCTTCACCTCCTTGCCCTTGGTAACTACCATTGTACTCTCAGCTCCTATGCATTAAACTTTTTAAGACTCTACATAGAAATGAGATCATACAGTACTTTTCTTTCTATGTCTAGCTTACTTCACTTGCCACAGTGTCCTCCAGATTCATCCAAGTTGTTACAAGTGTCAGGATTTCCTTCTTTTTATGATTGAATAATATTCCAAATATCACATTTTCTTCATCCACATATCCATCAATAGACATTTAGGTTCTTTCCATACCTTGGCTACTGTAAATAATTCTGCAATGAAAATAGGGGTGCAGATATTTCTTTGAAGTACTGATTTCATTTCCTTTGGGGATATACCCTGAAAAGGGATTATTGGATCATATGGTAGTTCTATTTTTAGTAAAATCTACCCTTAATTAGAGGTTCCACAGTGGCATTTCTTACCTTATCGGTTTTAATCCATTTAAAGAAAATAATTTAAGTTAAAGTCTTAATTAAGTTAATAGCTATTCAGAATGAATCTAATATCATACCCTAGAAGCCTTTTGTTGTTTATCAAATAACATTGAAATGAAAACAATCATTAAAAACATAAATACTATACCTTAACTCAGGGGAGATTCTGTTACCTTTTAAAAATAATAAAATATTAATACAGTAATACATCTTAGAGCTACAATAGATAACTAGGCCTATACACAAAGGAAGTATGACACCAAAGGAAACTCCTATATGATCTCTCCCTAAACATTCTTTAAAAAAATTGATTTTTAAAGAAGATATTGCCCAGAGTTTTACTCCAGCCTAGGATGTAGTAAAGATGGAAAGTATATCATTTCTACCTTAATAACAACCAAAAAGGCAAATAAATAACAAAATCATAACTTTTCTTGAACCCGTAAGAAAGCTGAGGTTACAGGGCAAACAGAGCCTAAAATCCAAATATAAGCCTTCCAAAGAGAGATAAAATGCTAGCACTGGTTTACTCATAGCAGAACACAGAGGTAAAAGACATAGGGTGTCATAAAGCAGTAAGGAGAATTGAGTTAAAATTTAAATGATTTTTCTGAAGTCCAAATATGGAGTAGCATGAGATTATAAAACTTCTTGGAACTGCAAAGACTAGGGAAGGTGGCATCCACTCTCAGGCTGTTCTTCACAGACTTACATCTGGTAATTATGAGAAAGATGAGTGGCAGGGTGGAACACCAGGTAAAGCTTCTCTGAACATTTCAGGCCTAGAAGAGGGGGGAAGCCACGGCTGTGGGAAAGGCAAAAATTCTGCACAAATGCTACTGGGCGGTGGAGGAAGTGGGCAGCACACACTGTTGCCCCTCAGGAAATGTGTGAACAGCCACTGGTTCTGAGGAAGGGTAAAAGAAAAAAAAATCCCTCTACTCTTTAGGAGAGAGGCAGAAAGCTGTCCTAGACCCAGACAATTAGACGCTTCCTACCAACAAGAAGGGGCAGGAAACTCTTTCCTTCAAATGTCCATCAAAGATACAAGGCAAAATTTAGGTGCCATTCAGAGGAGAGGTAATATTGATGAGAAAACTCCAATCTGGTAGACCAGGGCCACGAGACCTGTCTAAGTCTGTGGTTACACCAGGAGAACAAGAAATCCCCTTGTCCAACCACCGTGCTAGAACATACCAAATAAAAAGCAACAGCAAATTACTTAAATATAGGTCATATTGTAAAATTAAAAACTATAAAACTTTAGAAGAAAACATAGAAAAAATTTTGTGACTTAGGGTCAAAGTCATAGGTGAAGAGTTATTAAATATGACACAAAAGCTATGATCCATAGAAGAACAAATTGATAAATGAGACCATCCAAATGAAAAACTTTTTTTTCTGCAAAAGATTCTGTTTAAAGTATGAAAACATAAACCACAAACTGGAGGAAATATTTGCAAATGTTATATCTGACAAAGACCTTGATCCAGAATATATAAAGAATTCTGTAAATCCCACAAGGGAAAAAAAAAGCCAAATAATCCAATTTTAAGAATAGGAAAGATACTGGAACAAATACTTCACCAAACAGGACATATGTGCCAATAAGCACATGAAAAGATATTCAATACTAACAACATCAAATGCTGGCAAGGATGTAGAGCAACAGGAACTCTCATTCATTGCTGGTGGAAATGCAAAATGATACAGCCACTTTGGAATACAGTTTGTCATTTTAACCTAATATACTCTTAACACGTGATCCAGAAATTGTTCTCCTTGATATTTATTCACAGGAATTAAAAACTTATATCTACACAAAAACCTGCACATATATGTTTATAGCCATTTTTTAAATAATTGCCAAACCTT
This sequence comes from Camelus ferus, assembly GCF_009834535.1. Classification (NCBI taxonomy): domain Eukaryota; kingdom Metazoa; phylum Chordata; class Mammalia; order Artiodactyla; family Camelidae; genus Camelus; species Camelus ferus. Next base: position 54,236,267 of record NC_045732.1, read on the forward strand.
GGAAGCAACCAAAATGTCCTTCATTAGGTGAATGGATACATAAACTGTGGTATATCCAGATAATATATTATTCAGTGCTAAAATAAATAAGCTATCAAGCCATTAAAATATATGGAAGAATTTTAAATGCATATTACTAAGTGAAAGAAGTCAATCTGAAAATGTTATATACTGTATGATTCCAATTATATGACATGCTGGAAAAGGCAAATCTATGGAGACAGTAAAAAGAACAATAGTTATCAGAAGTTAGTGAGGAGGGAAGGATAAATAGGTGGAGCACAGAGGATTTTTAGGACAGTGAAACTTATTCTGTGTGATACCATAATAGTGGATGAAGGCCATTACATATTTGTCAAAGCCCTTAGAATGTACACCACCAAGAGTGAATCCTAATGTAAACTATGAACTTTCATGATAATGATGTTTCAATGTAGGTCCATCAATTATAACAAATGATCCAGCAATCCCACTTCTGGGGTGAGATGTTGATAGTGGGAGAGACTGTATATATATATATGTGTGTATATATATATATATATATATATATATATATATATATATATGCAGGGGGATATATAGAAAATCTCTGTATTTTCCTCTAACTTTTGCTGTGAACATAAAATTACTCTTTTAAAAGTCTATTTAAAAAATAAGATATTCAACAATGCTATGGTATGAATGTTTTTGTCCCCCCAAAATTAGATTAGTACTTAGAAATAAATTGATGGCATTAAATGCTTGTATTAAAAAAGAAGAAAGTTATCAAATTAATAACTTAAAGTTCTACCTTAAGCAAGTAGTAAAAGAAGAGAAAATTGAACTCAAAGCAAGCAGAAGGAAGGAAATAGCAAAAATAAGACTGAAAATCAAAAAAATTGAAAACAGAAAACAAAGAAAATCAATGAAAGCAAAATCTGATGCTTCTTGAGAAGATGAATCAAATTTATTAGTCACTATCTTCACCAATCAAGAAAAAGTGTAGTTCTCCATGTATAAGTCTTTCACTTCCTTGCTCAGATTTAGTCCTAAGTATTTTATTGTTTTGAATATGATTTTAAAAGGGATTGCTTCTTTACTTTCTTTTCCTGTTAATTCATTGTTAGTGTAAAGTAATGCAACTGATTTTTGTATGTTAATCTTGTATCCTGCTACCTTGCTGAATTCTAGCTCTAGTAGTTTTTGTGTGGAGCTTTTAGGATTTTCTATACACAATATCATGTCATCTGCATATAGTAACAATTTTATCTCTTCTCTTCCAATTTGGATTCCTTTTCTTGCCTGACTGCTGTGGCTAGGACTTCCAAGACTATGTTGAATAGAAGTGGTAAAAGTGGGCATCCTTGTCTTGTTCCAGATTTTAGTGGGAAGGTTTTCAGTTTTTCACCATTGAGTATTGTGATGGCTGTGGGTTTGTCATAAATTGTTTTTATTATGTTAAGATATGTTCCCCTTATACTCACTTTGGTTAAGAGTTTTTATCATAAATGGGTGTTGAATTTTATCAAATGCTTCTTCTGCATCTACTGAGATGGTCATGTGGTTTTTTCCTTCTTTTGTTGATGTGGTGTGTCACGTTGATTGATTTGCATATGTTGAACCATTCTTGTGTCCCTGGAATCAATCCAACTTGATCATGGTGTATGATCTTTTTTATGTGTTGTTGGATTCTGTTTGCTAATATTTTGTTGAGGATTTTTACATCTATGTTCATCAGTGATATTGGCCTGTAATTTTCTTTTTTGATAGTGCTTTTGTCTGGTTTTGGTATCAGGGTGATGATGGCTTCATTTGGGCATATTCCCTCCTTTTCAATCTTTTGGAAGAGTTTGAGAAGGACCAATATGAATTCTTCTTTGTATGTTTGATAGAATTCCCCAGTGAAGCCATCTGGTCTTGGACTTTTGTTTGCAGGGAGTTTTTTTTTTTTTATTATTGCTAATTCTGTTTCATTTCTAGTGATTGGTCTGTTCAAGTGGTCTGTTTCTTCTTGATTCAGTCTTGGTGGACTCTATGTTTCCAGAAACTTGTCTTTTTCTTCTAGGTTATTCAACAGGCACATGAAAAAATGCTCAATATCACTAATTATCAGAGAAATGCAAATCAAAACTATAATGAGGTATCACCTCACACCAGTCAGAATGGCCATCATTCAAAGTCCATGAACAATAAATGCTGGAGAGGGTATGGAGAAAAGGGAACCTTCCTACACTGCTGGTGGGAATGTAGTTAGGTGCAGCCATTATGGAAAACAGTGTGGAGATTTCTTTAAAAAAACAAAAACAGACTTACCATATGATCCAGCAATCCCACTTCTGGGTATATATCCAGAGGGAACTTTAATTTGAAAAGATACATGCACCCCAATGTTTGTAGTAGCACTATATACAATATCCAAGACGTGGAAGCAACCTAGATGTCCATTAACAGATTACTAGATAAAGAAGCTGTGGTATATTTATACAATGGAATACTACTTGGCCATAAAAAAGAATAAAATAATGCCATTTGCAGCAACATGGATGGTCCTAGAAATTGTCATTCTAAGTGAAGTAAGCTAGAAAAAGAAAGAAAAATACCAATGCTATCACTCATATGTGGAATCTGAAAAAAAAAAAAAAGAGGACACTATGAACTCATCTACAAAACAGAAACAGACTTGCAGACATAGTAAACAATCTTATGGTTACTGGGGAAATGGGGTAGGAAGGGATAAATTTGAGAGTTTGATTCTACAAATGTTAGCCACTGTATATAAAAATAGATTTTAAAAAGTTTCTGCTGTATAGCATAGGGCACTATGTTCAATATCTTGTAATAACTTTGAATGAAAAAGAATATGAAAACGAGTATATGTATGTATATGCATGACTGAGACATTGTGCTGTACACCAGAAATTGACACATTGTAACTGATGGTACTTCAATTAAAAAAAGAAAAAGGTAGAAGGCACAAATTACAGATATAAAAAAGGAAGGGCTATTGCTACAAATCCTACAGATATGAAAAGTATAATAAAGGATATTTAAAACAACTTTATGCCCATAGATCCAATAGATAAAATGACCAATTTCTTGAAAGAAAGAAACAATAAAAGCTCACTCAAGACTAAATAAATATTCAATGCAATATTATTCAGCCGTAAAAGGAATGAAGTACTGAAACATTATACAACATGGATGAACCTTGAAAACATTACGCTAAATGAAAGAAGCCAGTAAAAAGGGACTACGTATTGTATGATCCCATTTATACTAAATATCCAGAATAAGCAAATCCATAAAGACATAAAGTAGATCAGTAGTTTCTGAGTGCTGGGGGAGGGGGAAAATGATGAGTGACTACTAATGGGTACTGGGTTTCTTTTTGGGGTGATGAAAATGTGCTGGAATTATATAGTGGTGTTGGTGATACAATCATACATAAGTATTACACTTCAAAGGGTGAATTTGTCTTCTTCCTAATTTCAGTATAGTTGATTTACAATATTTACAATATTGTGTTAGTTTCTGGTGTACAGCATAGTGATTCAGTTATACATACATATACATTTTTCATATTCTTTTTTATTATAGGCTATTACAAGATATTGGATATAGTTCCCTGTGCTATAAATTAGAACCTTGTTGTTTATCTACTTTATAAATAGTAGTTTGTATCTACTAATCTTAAACTCCTAATTTATACCTCCCCCACCTTCCCCTTTGGTAATCATAAGTTTGTTTTCTACATCTGTGAGCTCTTTCTCTTTTGTAAATAAGTTCATTTGTATCATTTGTTTTTTAGATTCCACATAAAAGTGATATCATGATAGTTGTTTTTCTCTGTCTGACTTACTTCACTTAGTATAATAATCTCTAGGTCCATCCATGTTGCTGCAAATAGCATTATTTCATTCTTTTTATGACTAAGTAGTATTCTACCACAGCTTTTCCATCCACTCATCTGTCAATGGACATATAGGTTGCTTCCATGATTTGGCTATTTTAAATAGTGCTGCTATGAACATTGGGATGCATATATCTTTTCAAATTAGAGTTTTCTCTGGATATATGCCCAGAAATGGAATTGCTGGATCATACGGTAAGTCTATTTTTAGTTTTTTTTTAAGGAATCTCCATATCGTTTTTCATAATGGCTGAACCAAACTACATTCCCACCAACGGTGTAGTAGGGTTTCCTTTTCTCCACACCAAAGGGTGAATTTTATAGTATGTGAGTTATATATCAATAAAAAATGAATAGATAGCATGAATAGTACTCTATCTATTATAGTAATTGAATTCATAGTTAAAAACATTCCAACAAAGAAAATTTAGACCCAGATAGTTTGACTGGTGAATTCTAACACATATTTAATTAATAAATAATACCAATTCCAAACAAGTTCTTCCAGAAAATAAAAGAAGAGAACACTTTCTAAGTTATTTTTAATTCCAATATTAAACTGATACCAAAAAAGAGAGAGAAATTCCAAGAAAATAAAAATACAAAGCAGTATACTTCAAGAATATAGATGCAAATATCTTCACCAAAATATAAGCAGAGCTTACAAATAAATGAAAAATAAAATGCATTATGACCCAGAGAGATTTCTCATGGGAATGAAAGGTTAGTCTAACATTGGAAAAGCAATCAATGTAATTCAACAAACTAAAAGACTAAGGGAGGAAGAAACATAATATTGCTTCAATGATACAGAAAAAGAATTTGACAAAATCTAACATCCATTCATGATAAAAACTCTCAGCATATTAAGAACTGAAAGAAACTTCCTTAACCTGAATAAGGACATCTATGAAAAATATACAGCTAACATCATACTTAATGATAAAATACTGAATGCTTTCTCCCTATGATCAGGACCAAGACCATCAGCCTTATTTACAATAGCCAAGATATGGAACCAATCTAAGTGCCTTTCAAGAGATGAATGGATAAAGAAGATGTGAGATACACAGACACACACATACACACAATGGAATACTATTTAGCTATAAAAAGATGGAATCTTGCCATTTGTAACAACATGTATGGACCTTGAGGGTATTTTATGCTAAGTGAAATAAGTCAGATGGGGAAAGACAAATATTTTATGATTTTACTTATATGTGAAATATTAGAAACAAACAAAAATAAAAACAAAATAAATTAACAAATGAAACTAAACAAGAACCAACATATCAATACTGAGAATAGAGTAGTGGCTACCAGAAGGGAAGGGATGGGGGAAGGTGAAATGAGTAAAGGTAGTAAACTGTATGGTGATGGATGGAAACTACATTTTTGGTGGTGAGCACATTGCAGTGTATACAAAAATAGAAATATAATACTTTGCACATGAAACTTATATAATGTTACAAATCAGTGTTACTTGAATTTAAAAAAATCAGGAATAAGAAAGGCAAGAATGAATGCTCAATATCACTAATTATCAGAGAAATGCAAATCAAAACTGCAATGAGGTATCACCTCACACCAGTCAGAATGGCCGTCATTCAAAAATCCACAAATGACAAATGCTGGAGAGGCTGTGGAGAAAGGGGAACCCTCCTACACTGCTGGTGGGAATGCAGTTTGGTGCAGCCACTGTGGAAAACAGTGTGGAGATTCCTCAAAAGACTAGGAATAGACTTACCGTATGACCCAGGAATCCCACTCCTGGGCTTGTATCCAGAAGGAACCCTACTTCAGGATGACACTTGCACCCCAATGTTCATAGCAGCACTATTTACAATAGCCAAAACATGGAAACAGCCTAAATGTCCATCAACAGGTGACTGGATAAAGAAGAGGTGGTATATTCATACAATGGAATACTACTCAGCCATAAAAACCAACAACATAATGCCATTTGCAGCAACATGGATGCTCCTGGACAATGTCATTCTAAGTGAAGTAAGCCAGAAAGGAAGAAAAATACCATATGAGATCGCTCATATGTGGAATCTAAAAAACAAAAACAAAAACAAACAAACAAACAAACAGAAACAAAGCATAAATATAGGACAGAAATAGTCTCATAGACAGAGAATACAGACTTGTGGTTGCCAGGGGGGTTGGAGGGTGGGAAGGGATAGACTGGGATTTCAAAATTGTAGAATAGATAAACAAGATTACACTGTATAGCACAGGGAAATATACACAAAATGTTATGATAACTCACAGAGAAAAAAATGTGACAATGAGTGTGTATATGTCCATGAATGACTGAAAAATTGTGCTGAACACTGGAATTTGACACAACATTGTAAAATGATTATAAATTAATAAAAAAATGTTAAAAAAAGAAATGCCTTATAACTAAAAAAAAAAAAAAAAAAAGGCAAGAATGTCTATTCTCACCACTGCTATTGGCATTACACTGATGCTTCCAGACAGTACAATATGAAATGAAAAAAAAATTAAAAGGCATATAAATTGGAAAGGAAAAAATAGAACTCTTTATTCATAGAAAACATGAGTGTCTGCTAGAAAAACCAAAATTATGTATTAAAAGTGTACTAGAACTAGTAAGTGAGTTTAGCAAGGCTACAAAATCAATGGGCAAAAATCTATTTTATGTCTATATACTAGCAATAAAAATTTGAAATTAATATTAAGTAAACTATACCATTTATAATAGCATAAATGAATGTGAAATCTTAAGATATAAACCTAAAAAAATATGTTCAGGCTTTGTATAATGAAACTACAAAGCACTGATGAAAGAAATCAAGGAAAATCTATATAAATGGAAAGATGGATTGCATTTGGATTCAAGTTCAAAGATTCAGTGTTATTAACACGTTAATTCTCTCCAGTATGATCTGTTGATTGAGTGCAATTCCAATGAGAATCCCAGTATGAAATTTGTCAACTGATTCTACAATTGATACAGAAAGGCAAAGGACATAGACTAGCCAAAACAACTTTTAAAAACAACAGAGTTGAAGGATGTACAGTATCATACTTCAAGACTTATAAAAATACAGTAATCAAGAGAGTGTTTATTAGAGAAAGGTCAGTGGACCACAGAATATACTCAGGAATAGAACCACATATACATAATCAACTAACTTTTTACAAAGCTGAAAAAGCAATTCAGAGTAGGAAGAATAGACTTTTCAACAGCAGGTCATGTAAAAAGTGGGTATCCATGTGGAAGAAAATGAACTTTGATCCATTCCTTGCAGTATATACAAAAAGTAAGTCAAATGGATCATAAACATGAATGTAAAACCTAAAACTATAAAATTACTATAAGAAAGAATGTCAAAAGGAAGAAAAATTTGTGACCTTTTTTAAGGCAAATGTTTCTTAGACTTGACACTTAAAAGCATAATCTATGAAAGAAAAAATTGAACTTCATCAAAATTTAAAATAGGTGATCTTGTAAGGCTCTATTAAGAGAATGAAGAGATAGGCCTCAGGGTTGGAGAAAATATTTACAAATCACATATCTGACAAAGTATTTATATCTAGAATACATAATGAATGCTCCAAACCCAATAATAGAAAGAAAAGCAATTTTTAAGTGCAAATAATTTGAAAAGACACCTCACCAAAATGATACACTGATGGAAAAAAAGCATATGAAAAAATGTCAGACACCATTAGCAATCAGGGAAATCCACATGAAAACCACAATATGATACCACTGAACACCTGTTAGGGACTAAACGTTTATTTTCTCCCAAAATTCAAATTTTGAAACTATAATACCCAATGTGATGGTGTTAGGAGATGGGGCCTTTGGGAAGCAATTAGGTCATGAAGGTGGAGCCCTCGTGAATGGGATTAGTGTCCTTATTAAAAGGATTGCAGAGAACTCTCTCATCTTTTTCCTGCCATATGAGGATATAATGAGAAGACCAGCCTTCTAAGAACCAGGAAGTGGGCCCTCATGAGACACTAGATATGCCAACATCTTAGTTTTGAGCTTCCCGGCCTCAAGAACTGTGAAACAGTAATGTTTGTTGTTTAAGCCACTCAATCTATGGTATTTTGTTGTAGCCACCCAAATGGACTAAGAGAGCACCTATTAAAATGACTAAAAAAGCAAACAAGAAAAATCTGACAATACCAAATGTTAAAGAGAGCATGCAGCAACTGGAACTCTCTTAGATTGCAAATTGGAATGCAAAATTTTATAGCCACTTTTTGAAAACAGTTTAGCTGTTTCCTATAAAGGTAAACATATAATTATCAAATAACCTAGCACCTTGCTCCTAAATTTACCCAAGGAAATGAAAATATAGGTTCACACAATAACTTGCATATGAATGTTTATAGCAGCTTTAATAATAATCTCCAAAAACTGGAAACCACCAAAATGCCCTTCAACTAGAAAATGGATAAACAAGCTGTGGTACGTCCATTGAAAAGAATATTACTCAGCAATATAACTGAAGGAACCCCTGGTATTTGCAACATGAATGACTTGCAAATACATTATTTTAAGTGGAAAAAACAGCCTTAAAAAGCTTCATACTCTTTTATACCATTTATGTAACAACTTGGAAAGGAGAAAGAAAACAGATTACTGGTTGCCAGGGACTGGAGGTGAAGGGAAAGTTTTTTTTCAAAGGGCCAGATGTTTTGGTGGGTGATGGAAATGTTCTGTGGTTGTGGTTATAGGATTATATGTGTTTATCAAAACTTATAGAACTGTACCCTAAAAATAATGTTTTATTGTATAAAAAGTATCCTTCAATAAATTTAACTTTAAAAAAGGGAATCAAAACTCAAAACTACAATGAGGTATCACCTCATACCAGTCAGAATGGAATCATTAAAATGCTGCAAACAATAAATGCTGGAGAGTGAGTGGAGAAAAGGGAACTCTCCTACACTATTGGTGAGAATGTAATTTAGTACAGTCATTATGGAAAACAGTATGGAGATTCCTCAAAAGACTAAAAATATACTTACCATATGACCCAGCAATCCCAATCCTGAGCATATATCCAGAGGGAACTTTTAATTCAAAAAGATACATGCACCCCAATGTTCATAGCAGCACTATTTACGATAGCCAAGACATGGAAGAAACCTAAATGTCCATCAGATGATCAGATAAAGAAGTGGTATATATACACAATGGAATACTACAGTATATATACTGTGGTGTATATATACAGAATGGAATATTAATCAGCCGTAAAAAAGAAAAATAATGCCATTTGCAGCAACATGGATGGACCTGGAGATTGTCATTCTAAGTGAAGTAAGCCAGAAAGAGAAAGAAAAATACCATATGATATCACTCATATGTAGAATCTTAAAAAATGAGACAAATGAACTTATTTACAAAACAGAAAGAGACTCACAGACATAGAAAACAATCTTGTGGTTATCAGGGTGGAAGAGGAGATGAAGGGCTAAATTGGGAGTTCAGGATTTGTGAATACTAACTACTATATATAAAATGGATAAACAGGAAGGTCTTATTGTATAGCACAGGGAACTATATTCAATACTTTGTAATAGCCTATAATGAAACATATTATGAAAAGGAATATATATATATATATATACATATATATATACACACATACATATGAATCACTATGTTGTACACCAGAAATCAACACATTGTAAACCAACTATGCTTCAATAAAATAAAATAAAATAAAAATAAATTAAAAAGGGCATCAGACAGGCCAAAAAAGAAATACACACACAAAGACACACAAAACATAAATAATAGTAGAGGGTAATGTAAAGAGAGTTGAGAAGTGTGTAAGGAAGTACAAAGAGTGGATTTTGCAAAAGGGCATTTTGAGGCCTCAGGAGAATATTTAATGGGCAGGAAACCCTGTGACCAAACTAGCCTTGTTACCTTGGTTATGGGTGTGGGTGTTTGTGTGCTGATTATATAAGAACACCTCAAATCCTTTTTAGCAATAGCCTGTTCTGTCACCTGATTTTTCCCTCCCACTAACATACTGAGTCACTGTCCTTCCAGAGTATCTGTGCAGTGCAAGCAACATATTCCCTGCAATAATGCACAGCATCCTAAAATGGGAGGCCCAGAGGGATAGCTATGATATGCTATACCCTAGGATCAACTGTTTCACCTAAATAAATTTTGATGGATACCCTTGGAAAGGAGTACATACAAATAGAGATATTTTAAACTTTATGTGTCTTTAAAATGTGGCTACAGTAGAGCTTAAATTGCTTTATTAAATGACAGAGAGATGATTTACCTTTTAAAAATGTGTTTTACTCTCACTCAGTTAACATATTGTATAAGAGGAATAAAAATCATTATTTGGTGGAGGTGGGTATAGCTCAGTGGTAGAGTTTATGCACGAGGTCCTGGGTTCAATCCCCAGTACCTCCATCAAAAACAAAAATGAAAGGTATTTTTTAAAAATCAGTATTTGAATGCTTTGAGATTTGTTTCCTTTGGAAAGTGTTCGAAATATATACGGTTAAGAATGTATGTTTCGGAAAGATAATGACTTTAAAATATAACATTCATATTCAATATCATATAAATAAATATGCTATGTGTATACTTTTAATAAATACTGAAGCTGGAAATATTTTCTTAAAGTTAAGGCTGCATCTTACATATTGCCTTTTGTAGTTTCTTATGACCATTTAGGCCTGTGCTACTGACTCTAATTATTATATTAGCACATTGTCACATAATCATGAATTCAAGATGGAAGTATTTCAGAAAAAGAAGCAACATTCTAAACTTCTTTGAAGAGAAAAGATAGACATAATACCAGTCTGCTCAGCAATGAACACCCCTCTTAACCAGGTGGCTACATGCCATTGCTAATTATCTCATTACTTAATCTCAATTGTACCTCTTTTTCAGAAGGCAGATTAGTAGTGAAAGAGTTGGAATTATTTATTAATACATTGTTTACATATATAATTTATTTACTCTGCCTATGCCCCAAAACAATTTGAGGAGCCACATTGTTTATGCTCACTGGAACAAAGAAATAGGAATTAAATAAATGACTCAAATTAATACAAGTTAAATTATCCACAGATGCCATTCATCCTCTTTGCTTGGAATACATAAAATTTGTAATAACCAGCTGGTTGCCTCCACAATACCCCATCTTCAACCCTCTTCCCTCCTTTCCCAATCCCCTCCTGCTTCTGCCTTCCCACTTTCTTCTCTCCCTATTCTATATGTTCAGGCTTCCTGAGCCTCTTTGCACTCTCTCCACCCACTTATTTCATTCTTCTTCCCTCAAGAACCCACACTTTCTCTCTCCTTGCTATCTCATTCCCTTCTCACCAGGCCCAGCTCCCTAACCTTTTGTAACCTTCTCTTTCATTCCTTATGTCTTTCCCGATCTCCCACCCTCCAGTCCTTCTCCTCTTAGGCCCTCAGTTGATTTGGGGAACACTCATCATCTACTACCTCCCTGATACTACTTTGATTGCTACCTATTAGCTGCCACTATGCCTTGTAAACACTCCTACCTGCCTTTTAAATGTCTTTTTTATTATCTGCAACTAAATTTATTGCAAAATGGCCATCCCACTGGGCATGTTAGCCAGTTACTTGCCTCTCATGGCATATCATTGGAGTTCTCATTCTGACATAAACAGTGGTAATTGTACGTATGTTCTGATTGCTATTTCCCTTACACCAGAATAGAATATAAACATAAGATGCTAGAATACCTGAATATGTTTAATAAAATGGATAAAGGATTATTTAGAACATATTGTATGTTAAATAATCCAATTTTCAATTTTATTAAGGTGGTAAAAATAATATTCCCTTGCTGACCAGCAAGCATGCTTTCAATATAAGAGTTTGAAAAAGTATCACATCTTCCAATAAGACTCTTGATTCTTATAAAGGAGTGATTTGTGTAATATCAAGTTGCATATGGAAATCTTCAAATTCTACTCATGTTCTATGATAATGATTTATATTGCCTGGATAAGATAGCATTGTGAAATCTAAATACATTTCTCCTTTAGTCATTGGGGTGGAGAATTGGTGGTAGCTAAGCTATGGAAAGGACAGAGATAACCAATAATTTATATAAAAGGAGAAAGATCTTTGGGCACAGAGGATTTTTCATGCAAAGAAAATACTCTGTATGGTATTATAATGACAGATACATGCTATTATACATTTTTCCAAATATGTAGAATGTACAACACCAAGTGGGAACTCTAAGGTAAACTATGGACTTTGGGTGATTATGACATGTCAATTTCATTCTTGGTTTAAAAAAAGTACTATTCTGGTGAGTGATGTTGATTATGGAGGCTATGCAAGTGTTGGGGTAGGGGATATATGGAAATCTGTAACTCCCTCTCAATATTGTTGCAAACCTAAAACTGCTCTAAAAAATTGTGTTAAGAAAAATCCAACTTGGGGTCACATTCTCTTCAAATCTTTGAAAATGTAGTAGCTATTATAAAATCTCTATTAAATCATTTGTCTTTGCAATACTGAGCTCCGGTAACCTGAAAGAAACAGTACAGTACATGTAGTCAGTAAAAACTTTCAGCCTGACACTAACAAATAATCAGGGGTCATCAGACTAATAGGCCTTCATAATGACCCACCCATGGCTACCATATACTATTGGCAAAGCACATGCTTAGTCCATTTACCCACTCATAGTATGCTTTTCTTCCTAGCACACAGAGTCTCTCTCTAACTACAGAGATTTTGGGTAGTTGCTACTTTGGTAAACTCTATACAAATGATTAGATAGGTGAATGGAGATTTTAGAATTTATCTATTCAGTTCCTGCATCCATGTCAACTCTTCAAATAACAATATTTATTAGTCCTAATTGTCTTACTCTGATATGGCCATCCATCTACTCAGGCCTCAATTAATGTCACTCATTTACTTCATCTGAATTATAGAAATGGAGCAATGCACTATTGATCTCAACTTGATTAGAACCAGCACTAAAACCTTTATCAGAAGCACAGGGCTCTGCTTAGATTAGATCATCTCCATCTAGCACAGAAGCTAATATGCTTGCAATTTTAAAAGCAAATTACTTTTACTTTTGTACTTGTACTTCTAAAAATAATCTCCATTTTGATTTACATGCCTAATGGATAAGTTAGAGTTAGATCAACTATATACGATGGGTCCCATTTACTTGAGTAAAGATCTTGATTTAGAAATATTCATTCATTATGATAAATTATCCAATCTTGTTTTCAGAGATAAAAATCAAGTTGCCAAAAAATATTTAATCAACCTGAACTTATAACCATTACAGAAATGAACTGTGTATCATCACTGACACATATTCTGGCAGGTCTTCTTTTTCATTGGAAGAAGAACTTGTTTACAGCTAAAATATTTATGACTGTTCCCTGCTTTAGTCTGTCCTAGAACTAAACAAATAAAATAAATAAAGATAATTTATAGAAAGAAAATCATAAGTAAAATATCACAATATAAATCTTGTTTTACATTGCCAGTACTTTTCTCCATTAAGCCTGAGTTGTCAGTATCATAGTCAAATATTGCAACATTGCAAGGAGTCTGGCATGACCCCCAAAGGACAGATCAAATAGTGACAATTTCCAGGTCTTTCAACTCTCTTCCAGTCTAGAGTGCTTTTTTCTAAAACAGATTTTTTTTTTGGTGGGGGGTGGGGTGGAGGAAGTAGGAACTACTAGACAAAAGAAGCCATAGACTCTTGTCCCCAAAAGCTGGGAGCCTTTAAAGCCAGGATAACTCACTCTATGTCAGGAAAGGCCTTAACCATCCTGTTGCCAGAAATATTTGGCTACAACTAATCCATTTGGGAAATTCCCTCTTTGTAGCATTTGGTCCAGGATCATCTGCTCTTTCTTCAAAAACTTCAAAGAAATCTCTGCCAAATCCCATCCTCCATTCCTTTACTTTCACTTTCTGCCCATTTCCCCAGATAAAACCCTATTGCCACAGAAGATTCCTTTATTATTTGTTCCCTCCAGACCTAATCTCTCTCAGACCTAATCTCTATTTAACCTAACTCTTTTGATTATTCCTTTATGCTATCCTCTTTCTTGACCCAGCCTGGGACCAACTTCACAGGGAAGATTCTAGCCCTCATCCAGTGTGCAAGATTATGTCATCCAGTTATTCTGTGTATAAATAGAAATTAGCTGCCAACAGCCTTGTTTTGGCCACATAGTTTATGAGATCTCACTTTCACAATGTCCTAAGTGTGCACAAGTAGAGGACTCCTCAAAAGTTTCATCTCGATTCTGTCCTGTTCACTGGAGTCTGCCAGCATACTTGATACTCATTAACTCTTACTGGGTGGTGCTGTGCTAGCCTGACAGTTGTAAATTTTATTAAATCTGTGTCACCACAGCACTGTTTTTGGCAACAGAGTTTAAATATTCAGTATTAAAGTATCTCACAGAGTTGCTATGAAACTCAAGTAAAATATACATATGTAGAAAAGCTCTGCAAAGAATAAAGTATTAGAGAAATACAAGGAATTATTATGCCATTGATTTCTTTAATTTTCTGTTTCAATAGATCATTTTTCCAGTTGATGTTCATAGTCATCTGCAATATCTGATTTTGTAATTGGATATTTAATAATGTATAGTGCAATATGAAATCTGCAATGTATGCATGTTTTTACTCTTGGTGTAGTTTAAGTCACAAATCTATTCTCTAACTATACCACTATCAAGAGAGATAAAAGTTGTCCTTGGAAAGTGTATTATTTCATGACTCTCATCTCTAAATTCTCTGGTTAAAAAAATATATATATGTATATGTGTGTGTATATATATATATATATATATATATAGAGAGAGAGAGAGAGAGAGAGAGAGAGAATGTCACTCTACACCTGATAATATTTTACATAACATTATTCACCAATTTATATATTCATTCTTTCTTCTATCAATCCAATAAATATTTCCTAAGCACCTACAGGCACTCTACTAGGTAGTGGTGATAGTGAAATGAAGAAGACATAGTAGCTCATGCCAATAAACAGTCTAGTAAATGTAACATGATATCCTGGATGGAAACCTGGAACAAAAAATAACATTAGATAAAAACTTAAGAAATCTGAATAAAGTATGGACTTTAGTTAGTAATTATATATCAATTCAGTTGTGACTAATGTACCTATAGTGGAACATGTAAACAATAGAGGGAATCGGTATGGGGTGTATGAGAACCCTCTGTCTCTCTGTATTATCTTCACAACTTTTCTGTAAATCTAAAAGTTCTTTATAATAAAAAGTTTATTAAAAATGAAACAGTTTAGTGGGAGAAGAATACTGGATAATGGATAAACAAAGCACATCTGTGTGATGAATTTTATAATATAAATAGGTATAATGTGATGTAAGAGTGCAAGAAAGAGGACAATATTCAGTGTTGTAGCAGTAAGTGGGTAGGATGAGTGAGAGAGATGTTTTAAGAGATTAGAAGAGATGAATCTTTAATGAGAATGTGCTTGTGTGTGTCCTGAGGATGGAGGGAGGGAGAGCAGGGAAAAAGCAAGAACAGTGAAGATAAGGATATTCTAGTCAAAGGAAACAGCATGTGCAAAAGTCCTGAGGCATGAGAAAACCTGTTGCTTTAGGACAACTGAATAAAATTTGTGTTGGAACAAAAGGTGAGTTTGTGTGTATCTGCACTTTTGCATGAATGATGAGTAATGTTACTGAAAAGTACAGATTTCCAATGCTGTCACTTCTATTCATGTCCATTGAATTTACTCTACCAATTTGACCATTTTCTTTTGGTAGATCACCTGTTCTCCTCTTTCCGTGTGTTCTTTCATCCACATTTAATTATCCAAGTAGTCCAATGATGGAAATCAGCAGTATTTAGCACTCAGTTGAAGTAAATTATTTGCTCACAGATGAATGGTCATTTTCCAGAACAGACCAAATGAAAGGTAAGTTTGAAGCTGGACTGACTTTTGAAATATTCCAAATAACTGGGTATTACAGATTTCATCACAGATAGATATACTATAAATGTTTATGCCAGAGTGATCACACCACACACTCAATGGGTAATCCATTTCAGATTGTGTCTGAAAGACTATAAAATAAGTTTGGGCTTTCCTAAATTTCATTTCAGCTTCCCTCCCAAAGTACCATTTAAGTTCTCTCATAACTTTCTGACCTTTCCTCAGTCTTCTATGATGACTCCTCTTTCTCTGAGCACCTCTAAAATATAGACTTTTTTCTTTTTCTTTCTCTTTCTCTTTCTCCCTCCCCCACAATCAATCATCTACCCCTATAACTTCAATCATCCCATTATACACTGATACATTGATAACTCCTAAATCAATATCTTCAGTCAGATCACTCTCCTGGGCTTTGAATATAATTTCTGAATACCTGCTGAACATCTTTACATGAAATCCCTCACTTCAAATTCAATGTGTAACCAATCAAATTCATTATTTCTCCCCATCATCCTGTGCACAGTCATTTATGTGAGAAACATTGTTATTATCTTCAACTACTCTATCTTCCTCATTTCCCACCTCCAGTTGACAAGTTCAGTCAGTTCTATGCAAATGAAACCATCCTATCTCCTATCTTGAAAATATTCACCAGACCTTCAATACACCTAAAATAAAATCTAAGCTCCTTTCAATGGCCTATAAGGCTTTGTGTTTCTCTACACCTTAATTTTATTACTAAATTCTAGCCACATTGATCCTTTTCCCACCTTCTTCCCCATGCCTTAGATTTTGTTTAGCTAATTCCTACTCATCCATGCGTGCCCAATGGAACTGCCCCATTCCTTTCCTTAGGAAAGCTTTTTCTAACTCCACCCCTTCTACTAGATAGAATCTCCTGCTAAGAACTTTTAAGGCACTCTATTATACTTTTGTACCACTTATTAATAATAATTTTACCAATATCTCTTGAGAACTCAGTATGGGACAAATGACATTTGTATCTCTATTTAATAAATGAAGAGGCTTTGAAAGTTTAAGTAACTTGTCCTAGGTCACACAGCTAATAGAACGTGGGTTGAAATCCGAGCAATTTGAGTCAGTGCTCTGAGCTACCATGTTGTACTGCATCCAACTTAATTGGGACTGGAACTTTATTTGTCTTGTTCAGTGCTGTATCTTCCACAGCTAAGTTAGTTCCTTGACACATGGAAGGTGCTCAATAAATATTTGTGAAAAAAGTAATGCATGTTAAAATGAATTTCTTAGATCTGTTCTCTACTCTCCATTCTATCTTTTACTGGTCCCATCTTGTAACTCATCACTTTTCATCTGGACTATTTCAAGAGCCTCCAAGTAGTCTCCTTCACTTGCTTTCTGGACTTACACTGGGAGTCTAACTTGTAAAGCCTCTGAGACTTCTCTTTTCATCTCTCTGGCTTCTTTCACACACCTTTCCCCTGAAGAAGAGATCAAGATATTTCCCAACCTTTAGAAGTTCACAATCTAATATTGGAGACAGACTCATATGTCAATAATATTAATAGAAAGCAGATTGTATGTTGTCAGTATGGAAAAAGAAAAGATTTATTCTTGCTTGAAAATGAGAAAATCAAAGAAGGCTTTTTAGAATTTAAGATTTAAGTTGGACTTTGTAGAAAGGGTAAAATGATCTTCCTAACACATATGTCTGATCATGCCATCTCCTGGCTTAAAAAATCCTCATTGACTGTGCAAGAAATTTAGAATTAAATCTAAACTCAGTTGCATACAAGACGCTCTATGAACTGGCAACTGTATACCTCTCCAGCCCGATCTAATAATTCTCTGTTTACATCTTATATTTTCTTAACTATGCCATGTTGCTTAAGTTTATGTATCTTTGTATGAGCCATTTCTGTACTTCTCCCTTCCTCTCCTTATCTACTCAGATGACTCCTAAGTTTCTGTCACAGGCTATTTCAAGCAACCCCTCTTCTCTGAAGCCTTCTTAACTCAACAGATTATGTCAAATTCTCTCCTTTTTGTTCTGATAACATCATATACCCTTCCTTCATAGCACTTATAGTCTACATACATACAGCTATGATATTATTTTATTACTGCCTGATTCTTCGACTAAAATGTAAGCTATAAGATGGCAAGGCCATATCTGCTTTTTTTTTTTTTTTTACCACTGTATATCTCCAGCAACCAGAATCCAGCACAGCACCTAGCATATAGCAAATGCTCAGTCAACACTTTTTGGATGAATAAATATTGATTCTTTGTGCTACCTCTTTACTTTGTACATATCCCTTGTTGCACTTATCTATGTACATGTCTATTTCTCCTACTATCTTTAAAGCAGAGAGGCTTTGGTGAAATTACATACATGATATAGATGCGAGTGCCAAGGAAAGGCTTCATTCTTATGCATGCTTTTTTTCTATAAATGAGGAAATTTGGATCCAGATTAAAAGATTTTCCCACAGGCACACAGGTAATAAATACTACAAATTGGATTCCAAAAAAAAAAATCTTCATAGCATAATAAATGTATTTGTAAATGGTGGCATCTAATCACTGACAATTGTTTTAATGACTACTCCTCCATTTATATATCCTTTCTGTCATCAAGAAGTAGCAGTGTGATGTGGATTCTGACAGGCTTGGATTAAATTATGGCCTGTACCATATGTTGGCTATGTGACCTTGGGTAAGTTACATAAGCTCTCTTAACTTCCATTTCTTCAGTTTTTATATTTATTTAATTGAAGCTATCTTGTAGAGTAGTTAGACAATTAAAAAAGATAATGTATGAAAATGCCAACTAGCATTTGGAGGGATGGGGAGGTGGGGCTATAAGGTGCCATATTAATGGTTAATTATTACAAATGTATGTTTATTCTGTCACTAATTCATATTGATTACACTGGGCCAAAATTCAAATAATTGTGTGGTCTGTTTTTTATGGTTCTATGGACATCCTCAATTTAAAAATTCTAAATTCACTGAATTTACAACTTCTTCCATAGTCACATCATCTGGGTTGATTTGCTTTCCTGTTTTCTTGATTTGTTTAGTAATGATTATAAATTAATTATGTTGCATTTGTTATTGCTTTAAAGCACTGTTCAGCAATAAATGACTATTGTTGCCTTGTTTCTGCTCATGGTTTCAATTAACTGATGTTCAAGTAATGATGTGTGTTTGTAGTGGAGAAAAGACCCTCTAATTATTCAGTCACCACTGTTGGTAGCCACTTGTTAGTGTGTGCTCTAGATATTATTTGACATGCTGCATTTCAAATGTTAATTTCAAAGATTCTTTTTCTTATCACATATTTTTGGTACAATACTGCAGCAGTAAGCATAAGAGATAGCTTAGAATTTCTGTCATTTTTTTCTCTTTTTTAAAATAAGCTTGTTTTCACAAGGATAATTTAGAATTGCTGTTTGTCTTCAAACAATGCCTTTCTTATTGGGAAACGGTATACTATGCATTGCATTCATTAACATTATTGCAGTTAATGTTCAAACACACATATACCAACACAGATGTTGAGGATTTAGGCAGTTTCTGAACAAATTTTACTTTTGTAAATGTTTAACACCAACATTCTTTCCATTTTTTCAGCAAAACTTACATTTTGCTTAAAATATTCAGGTACTATAATTGAGGTCAAACAGGTCATCTTTCTGTTTAAATCATGTGGATAATTGTTCCAATTCTTTACTTCACTTTAAATGAAACAACAAATTGAATGAAATGTCCACTGAAAATTTAAGTGAAAAATAAATAAATAGTCAAAAACCAGTATCTTTAAGCTCAAAGAAGTTGCTAATTGACTGAAATTACCAGTTGTTTGGTTATCCAGCCTTGGTGCATTTAGATACAGCCATGGAGGAATTGGAATAAAGAAAAATAAGCATCCTTTTATCAGCACTCAATCATATATGCTCAGTGAGTTAGAACACTAAAAATTCTTACTTTTCTTCAAACGCTCATTTTATCTCTTAAAATAAGTTTATGTTATGAGAAATTATGTCAGTACAGAATAAAAAATGAGTTTAGGGGCAGCTTAGCAACTCACTTTATTTCAGCAATTGCCACAAATTCCTACTTTGGATGTGGAAAAAGATTCTAGAGGTAGAAAACTAAGAGCTAGAATAATCTGATAAACCAGAAATGTGATGATTAAATAGAAATATTTTCACATATATCATGTTTATATTGCGAGAACACAACCTAGGATAAACAAATGACAAGTGTGTAGGCACATTAAGAACTGAAAGAAAAAGGTTGGTGTTAAATATTTACAAATGTAAAAGAAGTCTGGGAAATCTTAAAGTTTATGAAGCTGTTTAAAAACAACCCTGAGGGTAAATGCTATCAAAATTATAATGAGAAACAAAATGGATGTTTAGGAATCCAATTTTCTCCTTTGAATTGTTGATATCAAGGCAAATGAACCTTATTTCACAGATTTCTATTACCTGAAAGGCTTTCCAAAAATCTACTAATAGATCCACTTTGCCATATGGCCAATGTGCAATAAAGTCATTTCATAGAGTTAGTTGTTTGCTCTATACAGAGAAATCTCAAAGCGGAAATTTTTTGATCTATCTTTACTTTTAAAGAATTCGACTTTTTCCGCTGTAGAGTGAGAAGTGTTATTACATAAAAACAAACTTCTGACTTGCCCCACAATAATTAAAGCTCATCTCCTCTGGTCTGACTCAAGTGGATATGTTGAACAGCTGCCTGATCCACCCCTTCCATTCCTCATATGATATCTTTCCAACTATTTGAAGGCTTGTGGTTAAGCTAACCCTTCAGTTCTCTTAGGCTTCTTCTACAGGGGCAGTTTTCTAAGTCTTTTAAAGGAATCACTTTGGCTAGCTTACCCTGGCCCTTCTCTAAATATTCCACATCTCATTTAAGCCATAGATACTGAAACAATGTATTATTCCACATAGAAGACATGATAAAAGCTTAATGCAGAATACACCAAGAAGATTGCATCTCAGCCCTTTCATGCTATCAATATATCTCTGTATCTATATCTGTATCGATATAGGAGATATGTTTTCAACTATATGGTGTTTTTATTACTGACAGTTTTGACCTATGACTCCCACAGTCCCAAGGCAATTATTTCCTATACTTATACATAACCAGTCCAGAACCATCTTGTACTCATTTTTGTAATCTGATATTCCTCCCTAAGTGAGCTTGCCTTTGATACACTTTGTCTTGTTTATTTTTACCCACTTCAGCTTGTCAAAATTGTTTGGAATCCCAATCTTATCCCACTTCCTCAATCCCCCACACCCACAAAATCAGTATATTTTGGACTTGTATGAGCTCCTTAGAGAGTCTCAAACACGATACATCTATTTAGTAGTTCACCACAGTCATGACGCTAAGACATTCAATATTTCTCTAAAATTTTCCCCTTAGTCATAGCCTAATAAAACCCAAAGCCTTGCTTCTAGATGTTCTTACCTGATTCTCAGGTCTCCAATAATGTTCAAAGATTGGAAGGCAACAGTTCAGGCTTAAATTGGAGTTGGACCTACTGCCAGATGCTCTGTGATGTGTCCTTCTAGAACTCATTTCGTCTCAAAGTCGATACTATCAATAAGTGTGTTCCCCTGAAGTACAGCCTGAAAAAAAAAAAAAACATGTGACTGGGGTGGAACAGTGGTGGAGATAAGAAACATGGAAATTCAATACATGGGAAGGAGGAGGGGATGGAGTTGGGGGAGAAGTTCCCAGAATAGGAGATCTTACCTTAACTCTTACTCCCTGGGGATGCAGAAAAAGTTTTATGCCTGTAGTAGTAGTAGTAGTAATGATAATAATAATAATAATAATAATAATGATAATAATAATAATAATAATAATATAATATAATATAATATAATATAATATAATATAATATAATAATATAATAATAACAACAAGGTAACTCTTTAGGTCAACTCTCTCAGATAAGAGGAAGAAAATGCAGAAGAAAAGTTGAATGAGACTCTACTCCCTACAAAGCTTACACTTTACATACTCCTCAGGCAGGGAAGGAAAAAATAGGCTGAATTGTTTCCTTTTCATCTATTTTCTACTGGGAACTTCATTTACTCTTTCTCACTTAAATTCCTGGCATTCTCATCTCAGAACTATATCTCTGTGCAGTTCCTGGCATAAATATACCCTTCCACCTCAGCCCAGACCTTCTGGGCCACCAGCCAACTGGTGATGTCCCTTCTATCAATAATCCGATTGTCTCTAATTATATAGCATTTAGATGCTACAAATATCAACATGAGTAATTAATTTGTACTGTGAACCCAATTGACAGCATTTACTATGCCATTACCATTCAATACGTATTAAGTTATAATAAACTAGTGTATTATTATGTCAATGTAAGTTTGTGGTGAAACTTAAAATAGATTAGACCAGTGTTAACAGTTTGGGAAGATTAAAGTATTTACCAATTGAAAAAAAAAAACTTGGTATTTCAGTTTCCCTAGCATAAATGTAGGTTAAGTTAATTTGCAATTTTAAGTACATGGATTTATTGGGGACAGAGGACAACTGGAGTCTGACATTGAAATTTTATTTTATTTATTTCTAATTTTCACTACAGTTACTTCTAAAAAGGATTTGAGGCAGCTGACATTGGATGGGAAATGTACTATCATCAATTACTATTGAAATATTTCATTCAAATGATTTTAAGAAAAGATTCTGTATATTTGCACCATTCCTACTTTTACTTAAATATTTCCAAATAACTAGGTTGAAAATGGTTTTATTCTTTTTATAAGAGTAATTAGTGATTATGAAGATTACAAAATGTATTGTTGAAAAGGGCACAACTTTATTCTAGGGAATGGATAGGTGACAGAACATTTTTCTCCATTAAACTAATGTGTCCCTATCGCCTTTCTTTTCAACTTTCTCCAATAATGCAATGTGATTTTTAAAAAAGTAAAGTTCGCCCCATTTGAGGTAGATATGACTGCTATTTTACATTGCCTTTTTTTTCTCATCCTTCAACGGTATCCTTTGAAAACATTTCTCTACATCAGCTTTTAGAATCAGTCACCAAGACCATCAAATTCATGATTGCTAATGACCCTGAATTGAATTAATAGTTGGCTATAAGCATTGTAGTGGATATGAATAAAAACAATGAAAATAGATCCAATTTTATAGACGAGAGTGCTTAGGCTTCAATCAAAAGAAAATGCAAGAAGAAGAGAAAAACATCTAGGCTAGGCAATGAGCTAGGTGCTTTACATAAGTTAACTCATTAAATCCTCAAAACTCTACAAAGTAGATAATATGATTCCCATTTTGCAGGTAAAAAAAGCTAAAGTTCAGAGAGGTTAAGTACCCACAAATAATTAGTGGTATAATTCACAATGGAACTGAAATCTCAGCTCAAAGACTATGCCTTTTCCATCTTTCACCACTCTATCTAGTAAAGGGAGAACATAATGAAAAATGAGGCACAAAAACAGAAGCTAATTTCCAATAGAATGGCTACTCATTTTTCCCCCACTACTCTATTCTGACTGAACAATAAAACAAATAATATAGATTCCCTATTCAGTTCCAAAATATATTTACAGAGTTGAGCAATTTCTAAATAAATTATACTTATAAGCATGGATGCAAATTTTTGCTTTCCTAGATCCAGAAATAAGGAACAGGAAAAAAAAAAAAAAAAGAATCCTAAGGACTAAGCCTTAGAACTGTTCTTTCTAAGCATTAAATGCCATTAGTATCCCAGTCTCCCAAATTTAGCCAGTGTTTATAATCTAATCATTTATACTGTCACATAAACTCATGTGACTCTACTCCAAAAATCAAATTAAAGAAAAACATTGTCAGGATATATTATACATGATTAAACATGAACTGACATGGCTGCAGCATTAATATTCTAGCACCAATGCACAATCATTGCCTCTGTACATTGGTTGACAGCTTGATGGATCTGGCAGATAACTAGAAGATTCTACAACCAGAACAGGCATGTAAAATTAAATATTTTAATATTGAACAACTTTCTAGGAGCATAGGTATACCCAACCTTGAAAACAACTATTATGGTATCCTATTGCTGTCTCTAGCTATCATCTTATTTTTTTTTCCCTTCCATGGTCAAACCACTCACATGGTCTACATAAGCTTTCTCCTCTTTCTATGTAAGCTTTCTATGTAGCACTTCAGTTTTTACTTTGCTCCACCTCACAAGGACAACTGCTTTCTCAGGGTTCACCAATGGCCTGTTAAAAAATCCATGTTTGGAGGGGGGCCAAGATGGCAGAGTAGAAGGACTCTTGTAGCTCACCCTCTGCCACAAATACACCAAAACTAACAGCCACGGACCCACTCAGCCAACCAGAGAACCTGCCAAACTCCGACAAAACATCGCCCTCTTCAAAAGACAAAGACGCCAAAAATCCAGTAGGAGAAAAGGAAAAAAGAAAGAAGAAAAGGCAAAACAGTGCAGGACCAGTCCTGCAGTGAGGGAGCAGCAAAGGAGGAGTAGAGCTCATTCACTGGGTCTCCTCTCTCCAACAGAGAGACCAGCAGGATGGAGGCAGAGCCTCTGAGGCTTGGATCTGTACAGAGTACCCCTTGACTGACAGAACTAAGTTAAATGGGCACACAGGGTCCCTGCGACACCCAGCCCGAGACGCGAGCCGGCAGCTGGGGGATGGGACAGGCTGCCCGACCTGGGCGGAGGACGGGGACGGCCGCACTGAGGTCGCCCCAGGGGACTGCAGGGTACTGTGCGCCATGGCTGGGAGGGGACAAAGAGCAGAACAACCTGGGCCCTCCATGAAACAACACTGCTGATGTGCCCTGGGCGGAAGGGTGTCATACTCCCATCTCTGAAAACCCGTGAAAGGTTTTTGGGCGAAGAAAGGTGGGGCTCAGGCACAGCCTCCATATCATCCAGTGCTTAGCACCCAGACTGGGGCAGGGTCAAAACCTGAATCCATACCTAAGGGCTTAGCAGCCTCAAAGGCCAGATGAGACTTGTTTACAGCCTGAGGCAGATAGGATCTTTCTGCCCTGGTACCTCAGAGAACTTGTGCCGCCAAGACAAACAAGGAGCTGAGTTTGGGCACAGAGCAGGGGAGGGGATGTCCCGCGGTCTTCCCCAAGCACGCCTATGAAGTGCTAACCTGAGTTGGAGCTGGCAGCTGCACAGAGCAGCAGAGCAATCAGCGCTGGGACAGGGCGGGTGACCATCCGCCTTCCTGGCAAGAATGCAGCACCTGACCATGGTGCTGGGAGGGTGCACAGTCTGCCCGCCTACCTCGCCAGACTGCAACATCTGACTGTGGCATCTGGAGGAGTGACCTGCCACCCACCACGAAGGCGAGCAGCATCAGACCACAGTGTTGGGAGGGGGTGTGATCTGCTTGCTGATATGCACTGGGAGCAACACAGAGGAGGGTGCCAATGGAGGGCCTCTGAGTTCATGAAATAGGGTTAAGACACAAAGACTTCTCATTAAGAGCACACAGTCTCCAGGAGAGCACACCTTTTTTTTTTCTTTTTTTTTAATCTATTCTATTTCCTATTACCTTTTTAATTTCCATTTTTTAACAATTATATATGCTTCCAGTTTTAAGCCCTTTTAAATTTTTCTTTTAAAATAATTTTATTATAATTATTTAAAAAAAAATCCACCTCATTTAATTTTTATTTCTCTTGGTTTTGATCTCCTGTTATTGATTATACAAAGGTTTCAAATACATTTTCCCTCTTTTCTCCTCTTTTAAAGGTTTTTAAAAGATGTCTCAACCCAATTGCTATTCTTCTTCAACTTGCTCTTGTATTATTGATTATACACTGTTTTCAAAACTTTTTTTCTCCCTTCTTTTAAAATTCTCTTTTTCTTTTATCTTTTTTTATCTGCTCTATTTTCTATTACCTTTTTAATTCTTACTTTCTAAACAATTTTATATGCTCCTAGTTTTAATCCCTTTAAAATTTTTCTTTTACAATATTTTTAATATTATTATTTTTAAAAATTCACCTGATTTTATTTTCATTTATCTTGGCTTTGATCTCCTGTTATTGATTATACACAGGTTTCAAATATTGTTTTTTGCTATTTTTTCCTTTTTTTAAAGGTTTTTAAAAAGACGTCTCAACTCGATTGCTAGTCTGATTCAAATTGCTCTTCCATTATTGAGTATACACTGTTTTCAAAACTTTTTTTCTCCCTTCTTTTAAAATTCTATCTCTCTCTCTTTTTTAAGTTTTATTCCGGCATAGGCCTTAGACAGAAAAATAAGTAAAGTCCTTAAGGAACACAATAGATAACTGATACTCCATAAGCCACAGTGCCAGAGAGATATGAGCAAGATGAAGAAGCAGAGGAACCACTCCCAATTAAAAGAGCAAGAGAAATCCCCTGAAAGAACGATCAATGAAATAGACATTGATGGCCTACTAGATCAAGATTTCAAAAAAGGAGTTATCAAAGTACTGAAGGAACTAAAAGAGATAGTGTTTAGAGATATAAAATATGTCAAAAAATGAAAATGAAGCTATGAAGAAGAGCCAAGTAGAATTGGTAAACACATTGGCTGAGATAAGAGCTAATCTAAAGGCTATACAAAGCAGACTAGATAATGCAGAGGAATGGATAAGTGACCTAGAATACAGGACAACAGAAAGCACCAGATCAGAACAGCTACAAGATAAACAAATGAAAAACAATGAAAACAATATAAGGGACTTATAGGATAATATCAAGCATGCCAATCAACACATAATAGGGGTCCCAGAAGGGGAAGAAACAGCAAAAGGGATTGAAAAGGTATTTGAAGAAATCATGACTGAAAACTTCCCAAATCTAAAGAAGGAATCAGATATCCAAGTACAGAAAGCTCAGAGGGTCCCAAACAGGAAGAACCCAAATAGACCCATACCAAGACATATCATAATCAAGATGGTCAGAGTCAAGGATAAAGAAATGATCGTAAAGGCAGCAAGAGAAAAACAAAGAGTGAGTGACAAGGGAACCCCCATAAGGCTCTCAGCTGATTTCTCTAAACAAACACTTCAGGCCAGAAGGAAGTAGCAAGATATATTCAAAGTCCTGAATGAAAAAAATAGAAGTAGCCTAGGATACTTTACCCAGCAAGGCAATCCTTTAGAATAGAATGAGACATAATTTCACAGACAAGAAAAAGCTACAAGAGTTTAGCAACTCTAAATCCATGCTAAAAGAAATATTGAAAGATCTACTCTAAATACAAAAGAAACAGGATACTACAGAAATGAGAAACTCATAACTGGAAAGGTGATAACTGTCATGAATTACAAATAGAATAAACATGAAATTGTAAAAGAACACATATAAATCATTAAGAGTGGGAGAGGGAAGCAAGAAAATATAGAATATTTTTTTCTTTCTTTTTAAATATTTTGTTCTCACTAGGATGGGTTTAAGATTATATTACTCTCTGTTTAATAAAAACAGTTACAGTAATGGGCTAATAGACTTACAAAAAAGGGTAACCACAAGCCAAAAACTTACAAAGGAGTCACTAAAACTAAATACAATCCATGATAATACAAAGGACAATTACCAAACCACAAAAGAAAGAAGAAAGGAACAAAGAGGAAATAGCAAATCAACTGCAAAAATAAGTTCAAAATGGCAATAAACACCTATCTATCATTAATTACTGTAAATATTAATGGACTAAATGTTCCAGTCAAAAGACATAGAGTGGCAGACTGGATAATAAAGCAAGAACCTTCAATATGCTGCATACAAGAGACCCACTTTAGGGAGAAGGACATACATAGATTGAGAGTGAAAGGATGGAAAAGGATATTCCATGCAAATGGAAAAGCCAAAAAAGCAGGTGTAGCAGTACTGATTTCAGATAAAATAAGCTTTAAATCAAACGCCATAAAGAAAGAAAAAGAAGGACATTTTATAATGATTAAAGGAGTAATACAAGATGAGGATATTACAATCGTTAATATATATGCACCCAACATAGGAACACCTAAGTACATAAAACAATTACTAACAGATAAAGGGGGATATTGATAGGAATAAAATCAAAGTCGGAGATTTTAACACCACATTAACATAATTAGACAGATCTTCCAGACAAAAAATAAATAAGGCAACAGAGAAATTAAATGATACAATAGAAATATTAGATTTGGTGGATATTTTCAGAGCATTACACCCCCAAAAAATAGGATATACATTCTCTTCAAGTGCACATGGAACATTTTCCAGGATTGATCATGTACTTGGGCACAAAAGAAACCTCAGCAATTTTAAGAAGATGGAAATTATCTCCAGCATCTTTACTGACCACAATGCCATGAAACTAGAAATCAACAACAGAGAAACAAAGGAGGAAAAAAAGGAAAGCATGAGATTAAACAACATGCTATTAAAGCACCAATGAGTCAATGATGAAATCAGAGTTGAAATTAAAATTGTCTTGAGACAAATGACAATGAAAACACAACCACACAAAATTTATTGGACACAGCAAAGGCAGTGCCCAGAGGGAAGTTTATAGCGATACAGGCCTTCCTCAAAAATGAAGAACAAACTCAAATAAACAATCTAATCCATCGGCAAAACAAATTAGAAAAAGAAGAGCAAAAAAACCTCAAAAGGCAGCATAAGGAAGGAAATACTGAAGGTCAGGGAGAAAATAAATAAAATAGAGATTTAAGAAAACATAGAAAAAATCAATTAAACCAAAAGCTGGTTTTTTGAAAATGTAAATAAAATCGACACACCTCTGGCCAAATTCACAAAGAAGAAAAAAGAGAGAGCATAAATAAGCAAAATAAGAAAGGAAATGGAGAAATTACAACAAATAACATAGAAATACAGAATATCATATGAGAATACTATGAAAAACTATATGGAACCAAAATGTATAACCTAAGGAGATGGACAAGTTTCTGGAAACATGCAGTCCACCAAGGCTGAACCAAGAAGAAACTGACCACTTGAACAAACCAAACACTAGAAATGAAATCGAATTAGCAATAAAAAACTTCCCTACAAATAAAAGTCCAGGACCAGACAGCTTCACTGGGGAATTCTACCAAACATACAAAGAAGAACTCATACCAGTCCTTCTCAAACTCTTCCACAAGATTGAAAAGGAGGGAATACTCCCAAACTCATTCTATGAAGCCACCATCACCCTGAAACCAAAACCAGACAAAGACACTGCCAAAAAAGAGAATTACAAACCAGTATCACCGATGAACATAAATGCAAAAATCCTTACCAAAATATTAGCAAATAGATTCAGACAGCACATAAACAAGATTATCCACCATGATCTACTTGGGTACCATCCCAGTCAAACAAGGATGGTTCAACATATGCAAATCAATGAATGTAATAGATCACGTCAACAAGAGAAAGGGCAAAAACCACATGATCATCTTAATAGATGCAGATAAAGCATTTAGTAAAATTCAACACCCATTTATGATAAAAACTCTCAGTAAAGTGGGTGTAGAGGGAACGTATCTCAACATAATAATAGCTGTATATGACAAGCCTACTGCCAGCATAGTACTCAGCAGTGAGGAGCTCAAAACCTTCCCATTAAAATCTGGGACAAGACAAAGCTGTCCACTCTCACCACAACAATCGGGCAAGAGAGAGAAATAAAAGGGATCCAAATTGGAAAAGAAGACGTAAAAGTGTCACTGTATGCAGATGACATGACACTGTATATAGAAAACCTTAAAAGGTCCACACAAAAACTACTAGAACTAATCAAATAATTCAGCAAAGTAGCTGGTTACAAGATTAATGTACAAAAATCAGTTACATTTCTTTACACCAATGATGAATCAAGAGGAAAAGAAAGTAAAAAAAAAAATGATGCCTTTTAAATTAGCACCCAAAGCAACAAAATACCTAGGAATAAATCTAACCAAGAAGGTGAAATACTTATATACAGAGAACTATTAAACATTGTTTAAGGAAATTAAGGAAGACTTAAAAAAATGGAAAGCTATCCCATGCTCCTGGATTGGAAGAATGAATATTGTTAAAATGGTCACACTGCCCAAGGCAATCTACAGATTTAATGCAATCTCTATCAAATTACCCAGGACGTATTTCACAGAACTAGAACAAATCATAGTACAATTTATATGGAACCACAAAACACCTAGAATTGCCAAAGCATTACTGAAGAAAAAGAAAGAGGTTTGAGGAATAACTCTCCCAGCCTTCAGATAATACTATAGAGCTACAGTCATCAAGACGGCATGGTAGTGGTACAAAAACAGACATATGGACCAATGGAACAGAATAGAGAGCCCAGAAATGAACCCACAAAATTTTGGTCAACTCATCTTCGACAAAGGAGGCAAGAATATACAATGGAATAAAGACAATCTCTTCAGCAAATGGTGTTGGGAAAACTGGACAGCAGCATGTAAATCAATGAAGCTAGAACACTCCCTAACACCACACACAAAAAGAAACTCAAAATGGATCAGAGACTTAAACATAAGACAAGATACAATAAACCTCCTAGAAGAAAATATACGCAAAACATTATCTGACATACATCTCAAAAATGTTCTCCTAGAGCAGTCTACCCAAGCAATAGAAATAAAAGCAAGAATAAGCAAATGGGAATTAATTAAACTTACAAGCTTCTGCACAGCAAAGGAAACCATTAGTAAAACAAAACGACAACCTATGGAATAGGAGAAAATTTTTGCAAATGATGAAACCGACGAAGGCTCAATCTCCAGAATATATAAGCAGATCATATGACTTAATAAGAAAAAAACAAACGACCCAATCCAAAAATGGGCAGAAGACCTAAACAAGCAATTCTCCAAGGAAGAGATACAGATGACCAATAGGCACATGAAAAAAATGCTCAATATCACTAATTATCAGAGAATTGTAAATCAAAACTACAATGAGGTATCACCTCACACCAGTCAGAATGGCCATCATTCAAAAATTCACAAATGATAAATGCTGGAGAGGCTGTGGAGAAAAGGGTATCCTTGTACACTGCTGGTGGGAGTGCAGTTTGGTACAGCCACTGTGGAAAACAGTATGGAGATTCCTCAAAAGACCAGGAAAAGTCTTACCATATGACCCAGGAATCCCGCTCCTGGTCATATATCCAGAAGGAACCCTACTTCAAAGACACCTGCACCCCAATGTTCATAGCAGCACTATTTACAATAGCCAAGACATGGAAACAGCCTAAATGTCCATCAACAGATGACTGGATAAAGAAGTGGTATATTTATACAATTAATACTATTCAGCCATAACAACCAACAACATAACACCATTTACAGTAACATGGATGCTCCTGGAGAATGTTATTCCAAGTGAAGTAAGCCAGAAAGAGAAAGAAAAACACCATATGAGATCGTTCATATGTGGAATCTAAAAAAAAAAAAAAGAAAACATAAATACAAAACAGAAACAGACTCACAGACATAGAATACAAACTTGTGGTTGCCAAGGGGGCAGGGGGTGGGAAGGGACAGACTGGGATTTAAAAATGTAGACTAGATAAACAAGATTATACTGTATAGCACAGAGAATTATATACAAGATCTTATGGTAGCTCACAGAGGAAAAAATGTGACAATGAATATTTATATGTTCATGTATAACTGAAAAGTTGTGCTCTACACTGGAATTTGACACAACATTGTAAAATGATTATAACTCAATAAAAAATGTTAAAAAAAAATCCACATTCCCTCTTCATAGCACATTGTTACCTATCACCTCTATCTTGAAACTGTTTCTTCGTTTGACCTCCATAAAATTATCTATCATGATTCTTTCCTTTTTTTCCATGTAGTCTTTACTTCACTGGTTATTATTCCTTCCACACCTTTTTATAGACTTAGTTTTTAATGCTCCTGCTCTTTTTTCACTCTTTACTTTAGAAATTTCATTCCTTTTCACGGATTCTATCACATCTGTGTTCATGACAGCTAAAGCTAGATCTTCAGGCAATATTCAGTCTCATACTTCTTACTAAAAAGGTTTACATGTTTAATAAACATTACAATAGATTCCTCAAGTCCAAAATAGAACTCATCATATTTTCCTCATAAATATCCCTTTCTTGTCTCTCACCTCCCCTCTCAATTATAATATTCTTACGTTTACAATTCATCACTTTCCTTTGCCCATTTTGTCAGTCACCAAGTCCTATCAAATTCTTCCTTTCCCGCTGTTCTTATGCATTCAAGTCAATTGGACACACCTGCCCAAGCCAGAGCTGGAGCAACATTCAAAGCTACCAGCAGTATTTTGCACTGTGCCTTTGGAATCTCACAAAATCCAAATCCCATTCTTTCACTGTACTACTTACTCTGTTATTCCAGATTATTGCATATTGACCACTTTCCTCTGCGAAGCCCCTTCCACTAAAATCTTAGTTACAAAGATTTAATATTTTAGATTTAACATTTTTTTCTCTTCTAAGTCTCAATTTCTATCTTTGTTCTTCTGGTAAGGCTATACAACATATCCGGTGACTCTGCTATGCAATAAAGATTACTAATGTTTTGACATAGTTCAAGAATCCAGAAACTATGTAATTCCACTGCCTGCGTGCTTTCTTAGACTGCAACTCCCTTGGAAACACAATCAGAGGAAAAGTTAACTAATCAAGAGACTATCTCTGTCCTACCTGCTCTATCCAGCCTAGATCCTATTATCTATCACTTCAATTAGCCAGTGTCGTCATCTTTCATATTCATTGTCCCTATGTAGCATCCACACAGTAAATCCCAAAAGATTTATCAACCCAAATGTCCACCTTTCTAGCCCTACTGAATGCTGTTGGAGGAACTTTCAAATTGTGCTAATGCAAATTATTAGTCTCTAATCTCAACTTGCTTTCTATGCCACCCAGTAATCCTATCTCCCTCTCTTTTAGCAGTTATTTCAAATCTTCTCTACTCTCCTAACACCACCACCCCTGTGCCCCATAGTCTCTTTAGATGATCTCACCTCCCACTTTGTGGAGAAATTAAAAACCATCACATGAGAACCCCTCAATTTTTCTACCACAATGCCTATAAACATACCTGCTCAGCACTCAGTCTCTCCTCTTGCCCTCCTGTCACAGTGGAAGTGGTGATCCACTTCTGGTCTAAGGCTAATACTGCCGCATAACATATGTTCCTGATGTTATTGCTTCCTGGTATCTCAGGGTTGCCACTCTACCTAAAGTCCCCCATCCAAAACTCTCTGTCTCTTATATCTTTAACATTTCCCTCACTACTAGTTCCCAACAGCACCGAAACATGCTTAAGTCTCTATTTTAAACAAACAAACAAACAAACAAAAACAGCTCCTTAATCTGATGCCCCGCTCTAGCTACTGCAATATTACCTGCTTCTGCATTATAGCCAAGAGTTGTTTATCTACACTCACTGGTTCAAGGTCCACACCTCTTATTCACTCCTCAACTTACTATAATCATATTTCCATTCCACTGATCCATTGGAATTGCCACAGTCTACAGTGACTAATTTATTGCTAAATCCAATGGCTATACTGACCTTTCCCTTTTACTGAAATGTCTCTTTGCCTTTTGCTTTCTAAGACACTATCCTGCCTTTCCTCCTATCTATGTAGCTACTGCTTCATTGTCTTTTTGGGGAGGAAATCTAATTCCTTCAAAAGTAGTTTAAATATTGGTGTTTTTTTTTTAGTGTTCCACCCTCAGCCCTTGACTTTTCTCGCTTTATACTCTCTTCTCCGTGTGATCTTATTCCTATATGCTAATACATCACAAATTTCATCTTCAATCCAGACCTCCCTTCTAAATTACTAGATGTCTCCATTTGACCTTTTCTTAGGCTACTCCAATTCAACATACCCAAAACTGAATTTATCAACCTCCAACTCCAACCGCAAAATACTGCAACAGCTCCTCTTCCTTTGTTTCTACTCTCTGTAAATGGCCTCACCAACTACCTTGTCCTAAGCCAGAATCCTGGATGTCAGCCTTGACTCCTCCTTCTTCACTGAACTTCTCACCATTCTCTAGACATGGTCAGCCCTTTTCAAAACTCTGTGCTTTTGCAAATAGTGCTCCCATACCTGAAATGCTCCCTTTTCTTCCTTTTTACCTAGGACACCTCCTATTTATCTCACCCAGTTTGACTCTTGCAGATTTGATATTGAGCACCCCTATAGGACTTCACTCCCCTGAGTTTCCATAACAGCCTATTCATAACTCTGCTGTGATAATTACTACATTATTTCATTAACTTCTCTGTATCCTCCATAAGACTGTAAGTAATGTGAAGGTAGAGGTTGTGCCTTAGTCATATTTGTATGCATGCATTTAATACAGTACATTGGCAGTTTAAAAGTTATTGAATAAATTTTTTAAGCCTTAGCTGAAAGAAGAAGGCAGACAGAAAGAAAAACTAAAGAAAAATATCAAAGAAGTTTTGGCAAGAAAATATAAAAATCTCCAATCTACAGAAAATAGAGGTAATTTTTCCTCAACATTAATACTTTTTTAATCATTTTTCATCTTATTATAAAAATATAGTGTTCATTGTAGGGTTATCAGAAAATACAGATCAATTTTAAAAAGAAAATAATCTACAATGGTATCATTATTCTTTTTGATTATTTTAAAATATTTTAACAAAAGTTATAAAGAATATTATAGAAAATTCCTGTATGTTTATGATTATTATTCCACAAGAACGCTTAGAGACTCCTCAACCTTTCTCACATAGTTTTCATTCCTATGGATTTTTTTTAAATCTAATACTCAAAAACATTTTGAGGACAACCAAGATCTGTCCTGCTTTAAAATTAAGTTGTTTTATTCCTCTGCATACTATTTTATGGTCACAGAAGACAAGTGGTCAGCATCCCCCTTTTCTCTACATAAACCTCCAACATTTTCTTGTAGACAGGAATTAAATTACCCCTTATTCTTCTCTTCTCCAGACAGAGTAGACTTAATTGTGTTAGGACCCAGTCTCCATCTTGTTGATTATCTGAGTTCATTTTCTGAAGAGTCCCTCCAGTTTTTCCAATTTCCAATTTGGTTTATTTTCTTAAGCCAAATACAATGCTATTTCCAAAAAGCCCATAAACTAAAGACCCACTTTATAGTAATGAAAGAGGTATCCAGCTTAGAGGATGAGACCCTACATTTTAACAAAACACCAGGAATGCTATTGTCTTTTCCAATCCTCTACTCAGGACTACACTAAAGCAATGTCTTTTTTTTTTTCCTTATTAATTCGGGTCTGAAAATGAGGGTGTTCAGGGGTTAAAAAACACTAATGAATTACTCATGGTATACAACTTCTAGCTCTTTATCAATGCCACTCCTTCTCAACAAGATTCCATGTGAAGGCAAGATTAATACTAAGAAATTGCTGCAAGCTATTTCTTTATACGTGGCTTTTAACGAAAATGTCTGTTAACCAACCCAAAAATTTTGACAAAATTGTTTCCAGTTAAATGATATGATATTCTACTCTTTCTCAAGGCTTTTTTCCTAAGCTTTATACTCTACTCCACAAGGAAGGACAATATCCCAGCCTCCTGTGAGTCAGGCTGGCTCATATTTCTTCCTTATCTGTGAACTTGAAAAGGACAAGAAAGGTGAGGAGGTGGCCTGAGATTACTGAATGTCTTCTTTCACTACCATGGCTATCCTCTGCTCAACAAAGCCTGAAAAAAATAGATGTCATAGACAGAGGACAGTACATTAGACTAGGCTAGTATGCTCAGCTAAGCTGTAAAGGAGAAAGAGGAACTTTTATGGCCTTGTACTTATGTCTTCTTTCTCTACCTCTTCTTTCCCAGCCCCTGCCCATAAGATGCCTAGGCCTTCGTTGTCTTTATATTATCCCCTCAACTGCCTAAGTTCCCCACCCAAACCTATTTGGCTGGAGTAGCCATTTTTGCTCTGGATATTCTCCTCCTGTTTCTCACTAGCTACCCTCATCTATTATTGTGTTCTTTTCTCTCAAGGATTTGCTAGGCACTTGAAACTTATCTGAGAAAATAACCCATGTTAAGATATTAATAGATGATAAAAGCCTCATGAGTTTCTGCTTCAAGGTAGCAAATTAGGACTGTGATAAGAGCCTTAACCCCAAAGTGTGATGCTTTCAGGCACTATGAAAGACTTTTGAGAAAGAGATTTGTGGCCTTCTCCAGAACCCCTTAAGTCATCCTGAAGAAGCCAACCAGAATCCCTTGAGCTTCTTTGAAGATTGATAGCAGCCATCATTTCCTTTTTTCTCTCCTTTTTGTTCTTACCTATCAAATCCCATTCCCTATCAGATACCACCAGTGAAAGTAAAGAACCTTTACAATTTATCAAATGTTGCCTGGGAACATCTCCTCCTTTCTTTCCCTCCTTAATATTGTGATTCCTCCTGATTGGCAAGTGGTTAAGTACCTGAATGAAGAGGCCCGTGTTACTAATTATGTATATACTCAAGACTGCTGCAATTCACTTTTTTTAAAATAAAATGGAAGAATAAATAAACCAGTAAAAAGATCACATTGGTTAGCACTTAGGGGCAAATGGACACTCTGGTTTTAGTGCCTCTTTCAATCCCACATTCCTGGCAATACCCAATTAGTGCTTGTGCATTGCAAGGAAAGGCCAAATGGGGATGCGCCTAGCCAGGCCTCTGCACAGCTCTTGCAGAGATCTGTTCACCGCTACACTAATCAAATCATTAGGCTACATTCTGTGACTTACTTACATATATGCTAGGGATGGCATTTTAAATGTTAATTCCATAGATAACTCCAAACTCATTTGAGAACTGCTCATATGCTCAATTGAAAGTACTAAAGTTCAAAGTATGTTTAATTATTTCCCATAAACACAATTCTGAAAGCTCTTTTTGTTTATTTCAAGTCAAGAAAATCCATTTTCTCTCTGATGTTATAAACTCAAATGGTAGATGGGAAAGTTTTTTTAAAATTTATTTATATTTTTTTATTACCTCACCTCAGATTTTTCTAGCTTTGGTTCTGGTTTATATAATAACTACCATAGAAATTTTAAAATGAAAAGTCATACAATCATCCAAACAGAGTTTTTTAAGGAAAAAATATTTGGTAGCATTAAGCACAACCACCTCTCCTTAGTATTGAGTTAAATAGGCTTATTTTATAGACCGTCACCAATTGCTTTCAAAATTACTTCTGTTTTTATACTTGCCATGAATCACTATTAGCTCCCCACCTCCCATTCTGTGTCTAGGTCTCTTTTCTCCCTCATACTCATACCTACATATTCATCTACAGTCCATATTGTCAGAGACTAAATGATCAGTCTTTGCAGCTGCTGTAACCAATGCCACTTGTTTTTTCTGAGTCATTGGAGTCAGCTAGCAGTGCTAGAACCCTATCTGTCCATCTGCTTAATTACTGACCAAGCACTGCATCAGAAATCACAATTAATAATCACACAGAAGAAGCAGAAGCTATCAGTTCTCTTGGGAGAGGGTGAACAAATAGGCAGAGATGATGAAGCATATTTCCCTTGGCTTTTAGGGGATATTTGTATTTAAATGAGCAGCTTCTTAAAAGCTAGCCATGAGCTTTCACCTGAGATCTGAAGTACATTTTGCAGCAGCATTTCTCAGCATCCAGAAAAAGGAATGATACATCACTGCAGTAAAACTGAAAATGCTAATGAACATATGAGTAATGTTTTTCTCCTCTAAACAGTATATACTAACTCAGGCTTGTGGAATCATTTACTGATGCATGCACTGATTTAAATCCAAATATTCTTTAAAATTAATAACCTATTCAACATTCTTGGGGAAGATTATGGCCAAGAAGGCAAATCTTATTGTCTCCCTTGAAGAAATATTCTTACAATTGGTAAGACCTCAGATTTGCAATCAAAATTAGAAATCTGGTGTAAGCTCTCATTTGACAAATACTTTACAAAATATACAAATTGCCTGGCTCAAATTTTTATCCCAATAATAAGCTCAGTGTACACACAAACGTATTCCTAAAGTTTCTCTATTTGGGTAATGAATAAGATTCAAGTATCCAGCCTGGCAAAGAACTGCTGTGCTTTTAGAAGGAACAGTTGTTTGAGATTGAGGGGTAAATATAATGCTTAATTGGTTTCTAGATTTTATTTATTGTTTCAATGACTGTAGTCCCTGGACTGACTTAAAGGGTGGACTCTGAAGTAAGATGCAGAGAGGCACTAAAGGAAATACTAGATTGAAAATAGGGACACCAGGTTTGCTTACTAACTCACTCTTACCTCCTTTCCTCTACTTGCAGAGTAATAGAAGAAAATCACTTAACTGCACTGTGCCTGCTACTTCACACTTTATAAACTGGCAAAAGAAAAAAAGTGTTCCATATCTTAATTACACACTTTTTAAAAAGTCCAATCTGCATTATGTGTTCAATAAATACTTGTTGACAAGAGCATCAATTTTCAAAGGAAATCATGAGCTCCAAACCAAATCCTCACACTGCCATTTTGCTCCTCCATCTTTGTCTTCTCAAATTACAAATGGAGTCTATCTTCTAGAGCTGTAGGAAAAAAAAATCAGATGGCTCATACTTGTGAAACAGCAATAACAAAAGGACCTAAGGATAAAGCAGTCCACAAACCAGAATTCCTTACTTCAGAATGTGCCTAAAAGCACAGTTTACTGTAACTAGATATGAAGGTATAAAGAGACGTAGATAAAGCAATTCATTATTCAACACTTAAGGCAGTCATAAAAAGGGATGCATTTTCATTAATAGAGGGTTGAATCATTAGAAAACTTGAGCTACTCAGTCCATATTCAGTACTTGCTCTGCTCTAAGTGAATACTGCAGGGGTGGGTAGATTGCTGTTAAATAAGATTCCAATTGAGAGTTTATTTTTCTTTTAAGCCCAAACTAAGAGCTCAAAACTTCAGAGGTACTTTATTTTGGTCAGCTTTTTAGCAGTATAAAGTTTTGAGTAGAGCCCAAAGGTTTCAGATGTCTTAAAAATCCATTTCTCTAACAATAACTTTGAAGCTGTTGATTCTTCTTCTCCTGCTCATTCTCCTCCCTAATGGTGTTACCCCATGATCTGCCAGATACCATTGCTTTCCACCAACCCCATTCTCTGTCTTTTAGTTTTCATATCTCCTTCCCTCTGCTCGATTTTCAAATTTAATATCTTCTCATTCAAAGAAATGATTGCAAAGGCCCTTTGAAATCTAGTCTGCAGTCCTTGAATTCTGACAGCTTTGAGATGCTTCATTTCCCTTTTTTTCTCTTCTTGAATAATAATTTTTTCTTCTCCTTTCTTCCAAAAAATTATTTGGGGGAGGAGGGGTAGACAGAGAGGAAACATTAATACTTTATTTCCTTCCCTCTATGCTTAGTAAACCATATATATATATATAAAATTGGTAACTCTTCAAGCAATAAATGTCTATCTCTATTTCCCTATGGACCATCATTCTCATCTTTGTTCTTGGAATCCTTATTATTTACCTTTACATTTTTCTGCAACAAGCCTTTCTATCTCTTATTTTTTCCGACTCTTGAAACCCTCCGATTATTTAATCCATTTTATTACCTGTAATTTCAAGCTTTGATTGTTTACTACTCAGGAGTTTTATGACTCCTTTGCTAAGACACTCAATCTAAGAAAACTCATTTCATTGAAATGAGAACTAATTTTTAAAAAGAAAATAAACTTGACTTTAAAGTACTTTTTATTATTTTTTTTCAGGATAAGTTTTGGTTGAACCTCTGGTTAGGAAGAGAATGATAAAGGTTTCTGGATATATTAACTTAGTCATAATTTACAGAGAGATGTTATACCATCCACCTTGCATAACCATTCACAAACCCTTATGGAGAAGAAGAACAGCTTGGGTAGAACAGAATGAGTCAGTATGCACTTTGATTCCTCTACCGCTTTTTCCTTCTGTTTTTTCTTTCTTAGTGGAATCCTTAGTCATTAAAAATATCAATAATAACAATCTTCTCAAAATATAACATCTTATAGTCCAATCAGCCTAGATCAACTGTCCCCAACAATTAGATAATGATCTACTGGTAGATCTCAAAGCCTTACCTGGGTGGTCTCCAAGCCATGTAGATCAAGGTTTGAAAGGCTGACATGTAGGTCAGTTTCCCCAACCACATGTTCTCCTCTAAGACTTACAGAGAAGCCCCAGGGAGGGAGGTTGTATGTAAAACTCTGGTTCGGGGGGAACTACTCCTTTAACTTAGTAACTCATATTTCCCTGCATGCCAGCAACAATCACAAAACTTCAATCAAGTACAAATGGCTCCTCATCAAGAAATAGTTGCCACTTTATTCCTTTTAAGATGACTTTATAATCTCAAAAGAAGGAAATTAAAATTAGTATGATGAAGGCTCATTCATGGAGGTCTTGATTACTATGACCAAAATAAGAAGAGGCAAAGCAAAAGTGAAAGTTTTGTTTTCACCAAAAATCAGTCTCAAATTGTGAACAGTGGAATGACTGTTACTATCCAGTGATTAGGCACTACAAAAGATTTCAAAAGCCTCAATACAATAGTCTCAGAGGGGGGTTGGGAAATACTGGGTGATTGGTTGAAATACAAGTTGACCAATCACCCAGTCACATTTCCCAGGACTCACATTAAATAGACAAGTGGAATGGAATTATGTTACTCTTATTAAGCCACTCAACTGGAAACCGACAAAACAAATCATAGGCCAGCAATGGATCCCATTAGCTCCCCTCCACCTCTTCCCTGGCATCCTCATTCAGAAAAGGAAAGTAGGTAAAATGAAACAATATACTACAGATTGGCAGCAAGCCATAGTGGAAGAAACATGCTAACTACAGTTAAAATCAATGCCTTTAAACAGGAGGTTGCAGAAGAATGGGAACTTTCCCAAATAGTAAATGAAGGGACGCTTGCAACTGATAAATCAGAAGATGAAGTTATTGCTTGGAATGATGAAAGAAGACAATGGAAGAGCAACTGGTGCCTATGAGTAAAGGAATCTATAACTGTTTGACATAATGGAAAATCATCTTCATGCTATCATGAACTTATTTAAAAATTCTAATGCTCCATTGGACAGAATTCCAGTGATGCTCTCCTCCAAAAGTTACATATCATTGAATTTATCGAGTATTAAAAGTATTCCAAAGAAAGCACAGTGAATTTATTTTTAACTCTAGTTATTCCCTGTTAAGTATTTATTTAAAGGTTATGGTAATAAAGAGGAAAGAACAGCCTAGCCTAAAGCTTACAAATAGAAAGCTGTGTCTCATAACAGTAGAGATTATGGACATCACAGCACTGTCTACAATAAGTGTTAATGAATAACCTTCACAAACTTTTTTGAAAATTGGGATTTCACATAAGCTCCAGCCTCAAAGGGCAGGAGCTGTGCTGGACAGAAGGGGAAGACAAATCACCTGTTTAGAAATGTACTAACATGGTAAGTCCAAGAAGCATTGCCAAAAGAATCAAAATAAAATCTATTACTGATTACAACTGCTTCAAACTGAATATTAGGAGGATGGGCACGCAATTATAAGATTTTGGAATTTTAGGCAAGCGTTTAGTAAACAACAAAGTATCATAGCCCTGAAGCAACGTGCTTTAAACAAAATGGGAAATTATTTAATAGATAATTAATCAAATGTTACCCACTAGACTATCTGGACAAAATTTGCTATCAAAACCCATTAGCCATCTGAAAGTACTGGGTTCTGAATTGTTGCAGAATTTTTTAATTCAAGATACTCATGCCAATACCCAGAGCTATTGCAAAATATTTCTGGATAATATTGTAAAAACCAGCAGTAGGCAGCACCTCTTTAAATTCCACCATGTAGACATTTGTGATATAACAAATAATTCTAGAGAATATCTACTCAAACTGTGACAAGAATAACATTATGTTTTCACAAAACTAGAATAAAAATTTTAAACTGTGTATGAAAAGATAAAGGACCATGAATAGCCAAAACAATTTTGAGAAAGAAGAACAAAGCTGGAGGAATCATGCTACTTAAGTTTAGACTATACTACAAAGCTATAGTAATCACAACAGTGTGGTACTGGCACAAAAACAGATACATAGATTGATGGAATAGGATAGAAAGCCCAGAAATAAACCCACACACTTATGGCCAATTAATCTTTGACAAAGGAGGGAAGAATATACAATGGGGAAAAGATAGTCTCTTCAATAGTGGTGCTGGGAAAACTGGACAGCTACATGTAAAAGAATGAAACTAGAACATTCTCTAACACCATATACAAAAATAAACTCAAAATGGATTAAAGACCTAAATGTAATACTGGATACTATAGAATTCCTAGGGGAAAACATAGGCAGAACACTCTTACATAAATTGCAGCAATATTTATTGCCTTTTGGGGGGGTAATTAGGTTTATTTTTTTATTTTAATGGGGGTACAAGGGATTGAACCCATGACCTTGTGCACTCTACAACTAAGCTATACCCTCCCCCTGCAGCAATAATTTTTGGACCCCCCTCTAGAGTAATGGAAACAAAAGCAAAAATAAACAAATAGGACCTAATTAAACTTAAAAGCTTTTTAACAGCAAAGGAAACAATAAACAAAAAGAAAAGACAACCTATGGAATGGGAGAAAATATTTGCAAATGATGTGACCTACAAGGGATTAATTTCCAAAATATACAAACAGCTCATACAGCTCAATATCAAACAAACAAACAACCCAATTAAAAAACTAGGCAAAAGGCATAAATAGATATTTCTCCAAAGAAGACATACAGATGGCCAACAGGCACATAAAAAGATAAACATCACTAATTATTAGAGAAATGCAAATCAAAACTACAATGAGATATCATCTGATACCACTCAGAATGGCCATCATCAAAAAGTCCTCAAATAATAAATGCTAGAGAGGGTGTGGAGAAAAGGGAAACCTTCTACACTGTTGGTGTGAGTGTAGTTTGGTGCAGCCATTATGGAAAACAGTATGGAGATGTCTTAAAAAACTAAAAAGAGTGTTACCATATGATCCACCAATCCCACTCCTGGGCATATATCTGGAAAAAATAAAACCTCTAACTCAAAAAGATACATGCACCCCAGTGATCACAGCAGCACTATTTAAAATAGCCAAGATATGGAACCAATCTAAATGCCTGTCAACAGATGACTGGATTAAGAAGATGAAGTATATGTACATATATACTGGAATATTACTCAGCCATAAAAAATAATGAAATAATGCTATTTGCAGGGGTGGATCTACAGATTATCATACTAAGTGAAGTAAGTCAGATGGAGAAAGATAAATATCATATGATATCACTTATATGTGGAATCTAAGAAAATGATACAAATGAACTTATTTATGAAACACACAAATAGAGAAAACAAAATTATGGTTTACTAAAGAGGAAATGATAGAGGAGGGATAAATTAGGAGTTTGGGATTAGCAGATACACACTACCACTACCGTACATAAAACAGATAAGCAAAAAGTGGGGTTAGCTATGTAATAAAGGAATGGCATTTATTCCATAAATAGAAGAGAATGTGGAAATGATAGAAAGTAAAAAGATAGTGATTTGAGGTGGAGAGAAGAAAAAGGGCTCATTTATAAAAATATTTCCCTGGCAGTGTCAATGTAAGAACTACTGAAAGGGAAAGGGCTGACGGTGAGGTTGGCGTTTAGGACCAAAGGATACTTACTGGTAATCATTTGGAAATGGGATAGAGGCTTATAAAAAATCTCAACTTCTTTTGGTGACACTTGACTGCCCACTTACAGGAACGGACAAAACAGAAGAAAAGTCAGACTACTAATGATAAAATATCATATCCCACCTAAAAGCTGCAGTTGAACCATAGGCTTTTCATATGAAGACAGAGGAGAGGAATAAGTAATATTGAAAATTTAAATTGCCCTCAAACTGTCACACTTGAAATAAACCATTTAGAGCAAGTATGATTATAATCTATATAAGAATACTGGGGAAAAGACTAGCTCTACACCACTAAAATGAAGATTGGGATATGGTGTATTTGTTCCTTGATTATACTATAACAACCTAATAGCAAAATCAGCCTTGAAA
Organism: Camelus ferus; assembly: GCF_009834535.1. Lineage (NCBI taxonomy): Eukaryota > Metazoa > Chordata > Mammalia > Artiodactyla > Camelidae > Camelus > Camelus ferus. Next base: position 54,280,331 of record NC_045732.1, read on the forward strand.
ACTGAGTTTCACTCTTCTGAGTTATATTGGCTTAGCCAAGATTTTAAGTGTAAGGCTACATCTAATTATCTTAAGGCTAAAAACAGGTAGCTTGCTTAGTGATACTAAGGGTTTGGTGATTTAGGATAGTGATGGTCATTAAACTAACACTCAGATCAAATTCTTCAGAAATTAATAAAACTAAAATACTATACATCCTTTAGAAAAACAAAAAAAATGTCATTTTGTTTTCAAAAGATAGAGTGATTGAGGCACGTATTTATGTTAGAAATATATATGATGATTCTTAAATTATATTTGGCCAAAATGAAAGTAATAGTCCCATCTTTTGCAAATGCTTTCTCCCATTGCATAGGTTGTCTTTCTGTTTTGCTTATGGTTTCCATTGCTGTGCAAAAGCTTATAAGTTTAAGTTGGTCCCTTTGTTTATTTTTGCTTTTATTTCTATTGCCTGGGAAGACTGCCTTAGAAGAACATTGCTAAGATTTATGTCAGATAATGTTTTGCCTATGTTTTCTTCTAGGAGGTTTATAGTGTCTTGACTTATATTTAAATCTTTAGTACATTTGGAGTTTATTTTTGTGTATGGCGAGGGAGTATTCTAACATCATTGATTTACATGCAGCTGTCCAGTTTTCCCAACACCATTTGTTGAAAAGTGCCTTTACTCCATTGTACATTCTTGCCTCCTTTGACAAGAGTAATTGACCAAAAGTCTGTGGGTGTATTTCTGGGCTGTCTATTCTATTCCATTGATCCATATGTCTGTTTTTGTACCAATACCATGCTGTTTTGATTACTGTAGCTCTGTGGTACTGTCTGAAGTCTGGGAGGGTTATTCCCCCAGCTTCATTCTTTTTCTTCAGTATTGCTTTGGCAATACTGGGTCCTCTGTGATTCCATATAAATTTTAGGATTATTTGTTCTAGTTCTGTTGAAAAATGTCCTGGGTAATTTGATAAGGATTACATTAAATCTGTAGATTTTTTGGGTAGTATGGCCATTTTAACAATATTAATTATTCTAATCTAAGAACATTGAATATCATTCTATTTCTTTGAGTCATCTTTAATTTCTTTAGTTAATGTTTTGACCCAATCCAAAAAAGGGCAGAAGACATAAATAAGCAGTTCTCCAATGAACACATACAAATTGCCAATAGGTACATGAAGAAATGCTCAATATCACTAATCAACAGAGAAATGCAAATCCAAACTATAATGAGGTGTCACCTCACACCAGTCAGAGTGGTCATCATTCAAAAGTCCACAAATGATAAATGCTGGAGAGGGTATGGAGAATAGGGAACACTCTTACACTGTTCTTGGGAATGCAGTTTGATGCAGCCATTATGGAAAACAGTATAGAGATTCCTTAAAAGACTAAAAATAGACTTACTATATGAGTCAGCAAGCCCACTCCTGGGCATATCCAGAGGGAACTTTAATTCGAAAAGACACATGAACCCCAATGTTCATATCAGCACTATTTACAATAGCCAAGACATGGAAACAACCTAAGTGTCCATTGACAGAAGACTAGGTAAAGAAGTTGTGGTATGTTTATACAAAGGAATACTACTCAGCTATAAAAAAGAATGAAATAATGCCATTTGCAGCAATATGGATGGACCTGGCAATTGTCATTCTAAGTAAGCCAGAAAGACAAAGAAAAATATCATATGATATCACTTATACGTGAAATCAAAAAAAAAAAAAAAAGACACAAATTAACTTATTTACAAAACAGAAACAGACTCACACAGAAAACAAACTTGTGGTTACCTGAGGGGAAGGGGATAAGAAGGGATAAATTGGGAGCTTGAGATTTGCAAATACTAATTAACATATATAAAATAGATAAACAAAAGGTTTCTACTATATAGCACAGGGAACTATATTCAGTATCTTGTAGTAACCTATAAGGACAAAGAATATGAAAATGAATATATGTATGTATATGTATGACTGAACTATTATGCTGTACACCAGAAGCTGACACAACATTGTAAATTAACTATACTTCAATTTAAAAAAAAAAGACCTATAAAAAAAAAGTAATAATCCCAAGATTCACCAGTAAATTATGACAGACTGACATGTGAAAACACAGAGTTGATTTCAAACAAGACCTCACCACATTTGGTTCATCAATAATTATCTCTCAAACAAAGCTGATAAAAGAATTCTATGGCTGTTTCTGATCTTCACCATGAGATGCATTGGAAGGAAACTATAACAACAAACCGGTAAAATTTGGCCAGGAGTTAAAGAATTTGGCCACTAAACAAACTCTCTAACATAGTGAAATATTCAGATGTAGCTATTACACTATCTAAACTTTATATAGTACTTTCACAGTTTACAAAGCCTTGTACAAACATCATCTCTGTTAGTCATTACAACCACCCATTTAAGGTTGGTTTCCCATAGACTAAGTAGCTTGTCCAAAGTCACAGCAACAGAGCCAGAACATAAAACCTGACGTTCAGATTCCAAGTCACTCTCATTCTGTTGTTCCACAGTTGTCTTTCAATAGATACATATTTTTAAAACTTACGTTAAAAATTACAAATGTAACTTTGGTCAATGGAGAGAGAAATGTCCATGTATCTGCTTGGTAACTAGAGAGGGTTGATAAATCCTGGTTATAGATCATGTGCCAGTGACAATCTACAGGGTAGCATTTATAAATGCTATTTCAACTTATCAGGGTATTTACAGTCCAAAAGCTAATCACTGAAAGAATATTGGGCAACTGATTTCACATTATGAAGAATTTACACCAGATTAGCTAAAAACTAAGACCATCTCTTAGGAGCTGGCTTCTCCCCGGATACTTGTATTTGGGTCCAGGTAGAGGTAAATTCTTCCAATTGCATTATTAATGGTTCAAGAGGATGAAGGGCTCCAATAACAATTCTGCCTATTATTAATTTGTGACCTTGGATGAGTGACTTAACACAGGTAAGCTTTACTTCTCTCAACTGCGAAATAGGGATTGTAATGAGGGCAATTGGCTATAGCTTATATGAAAATACTTTGCATGTAATATCTCATTTTTATAAAATTAATTCTTAGTCTGTGAATCAGAGAGGAGACACCATCTTGAGCATAAATAGGAGAAAAGAGGGGCAGAACTAAAGCACGCCCTCTCCTTGTGAACATAGTAGCAATAAGTATAGCTAATCTCAAAATGACAGTAAGTATTGGACCCTTATACAAGGGTCTCAGCTATTAAGACTCATGCACAGAGAGGAGGAGGCCAAGATGGCGGAGTAGAAGGATGCTGGTAGCTCACCCTCTCCCACAAATTCACCAAAACACACATCCACGGACCCACTCCGCCAACCAGAGCACCTGCAGAACTCCAACAGAACATCGTCCTCTTAAAAAGATAGAGATACTAAAAATCTGGTAGGAAAAAAGGAAAAAAGAAAGAAGAAAAGTCAAAGCAGAGTGGGATGGGTCCCACGGGGAGGGAGTGGCAAAGGAGGACTGGCACTCGCTCGCTAGGTCTCCCCTCTACAACTGAGAGGCCAGCAGGATGGAGGGGGAGCCTCCGAGGCTCAGATCTGTACAGACCAGCCCTTGAACTACAGAACTATGCTAAATGGGCACAGAGGGTCCCTGCAACACCCAGCCCGAGATGCAGGCCAGCAGCTGGGGGCAGGGCCAGGCTACCCAAGCCGGGTGGAGGACGGGGGTGGCTACACTGAGGCAGCCCCGGGGGACTGCAGGGAGCTGGGTGCCATGGCTGTGGGAGCACAGGGCAGAACAACCTGGGCCCTCCATAAAACAACACGATTGATGTGCCCTGGGGGGAAGGGTGCATACCCCCATCTCTGAAAACCCACAGAAAGTTTTCAGGTGAAGAGATGTGGAGCTCAGGCACATCCACCATATCCTCTGGCGCTTAGCACCCAGGCGGGGGTGGGGGCGAAACCGGCATCTGAACCTAAGGACTTAGCAGCCTCAAAGGCCAGACGAGACATGTCTACAGCCCGAGGCAAATAGGATCCTTCCATCCTGGTCCCTCAGAGAACTTGCTCCACCAAGACAAACAAGGAGCTGGGTTCTGGCCCGGAGCAGGGACAAGGCTGTTCCTCGGTCTTCCCCGAGCCCTCCTGCAGAGCGCCGACCCGAGGCAGAGAGCACAGCAGCACAGAGCAGCAGAGCGACCGCCCCGGGAGAGGGAGGGTGGACCCCAGCCTTTCGGGCAGGAACGCAGCCCCTGACTGTGGTGCTGGGAGGGGGCACGACCCCTTTTCTGACATGGCCAGTTTGCAGCATCTGACTGCAGCATCGGGAGTGGCAGAGACCCACCCGCCCACAGCAAAGGAGAGCTGCACCTGACCCAGTGTTGGGAGGAGGTGCGGTATGTTTGCCGACAGGCACGGGGAGCAGCACAGACGAGAGCGCCAATGGAGGGCCTCTGGAAACAGCAAGCTGAGCTTCCAAAACAGGACGAAGACAGAAAGACTTTGCATTAAAAGCACACAGTTTCCAGGAGAACACCGACACCACCCCCTTTTTTTTCTTTTTTTTTTATTTTATTAAATTTGTTTTTACCTGTTCTATTTTCTATTACCATTTTAATTTTTACTTCTTAATTCATTTTTGTTTCTCTTGGTTTTGATGTCCTGTTATTGATTATACACAGGTTTCAGATACATCTTTTCCTCTTTTCTCCTTTTTTAAAGGTTTTTAAAGGACGTCTCAACCCGATTGCTATTCTGCTTCAATTTGCTCTTCTATTATTCATTATACACTGTTTTCAAACCTTTCTTTCTCCCTTCTTTTAAAATTCTTTATCTCTCTCATTTTTTTTCTAAGTCTTATTCCTACACAGGCATTAGATAGATAAACTCCTTAAGGACCACAATAGATAACTGATACTCCGTAAACCACAGTGCCAGAGAGGTATGAACAAGATGAAGAAGCTGAGAAACGATTCCCAATTAAAAGAACAAGAGAAATCCCCTGAAAGAATGATCAAAAAAATAGACATCGATAACCTACTAGATCAACATTTCAAAAAAGGAGTGATCAAAGTACTGAAGGAACTAAAAGAGATAGTGTTTAGAGATATAAAATATGTCAAAAATGAAATGGAAGCTATAAAGAAGAGCCAAGTAGAATTGGTAAACTCATTGACTGAGATGACAAATGATCTAAAGGCTGTGCAAAGCAAACTAGATAATGCAGAGGAATGAATTAGTGACCTAGAAGACAGGACAATAGAAAGCACCCAATCAGAACAGCTACAAGATAAACAAATAACAAATTAAAATAGCATAAGGGACCTATGGGATAATATAAAGCATGCCGATCTTCGCATAATAGTGCTCCCAGAAGGGGAAGAAAGATCAAAGGGGATTGAAAAGGTTTTTGAAGAAATCATGACTGAAAACTTCCCAAATCTAAAGAAGGAAACAGATATCCAAGTACAGGAAGCTCAGAGGGTCCCAAACAGGAAGAACCCAAATAGAGCCACACCAAGACATATCATAATCAAGATGGCCAGAGTCAAGGATAAAGAAATGATCCAAAAGGCAGCAAGAGAAAAGCAAAGAGTGAGTTATAAGGGAACGCCCATAAGGATCTCAGCTGATTTCTCTACAAAAACACTACAGGCCAGAAGGGAGTGGCAAAGTATATTCAAAGTCCTGAATGAAAAAAAAGATGCAGCCTAGGATCCTTTATCCAGCAAGGCTATCCTTTAGGATATGAGACATAAAGAATTTCACAGACAAGAATAAGCTACAAGAGTTTAGCAACACTAAACCCATGCTAAAAGAAATATTGAAAGACCTACTCTAAATAGAAAAGCAGCAGGATGCTACAGAAATGAGAAACTCACAACTCATGAATTACAAATAAAATAAACACAAAATTATAAAAGAAGACATACAAATCATTGAGAGTGCGACAGGGAGGCAGGAAAATATAGAATTTTTTTTCTTTCTTTTTTAAATGTTTTGTTCTTGGTAGGATGGGTTTAAGATCATGTTACTATCAGTTTAATAAAAACAATTATAGGAATGGGCTAATAGACTTACAAAAAAGGGTAATCATAAGCCAAAAACTTACAAGGGAGTCACAAAAACTAAATAAAATCCATGATAATACAAAGGAAAATTACCAGACCACAAAAGGAAGAAGAAAGGAACAAACAGGAAATACCAAACCAACTGCAAAGATAAGTTCGAAATGGCAATAAACACGTCTATCATTAATTACTGTAAATGTTAATCAACTAAATGCTCCAGTCAAAAGACATAGAGTGGCAGACTGGATAATAAAGCAAGAACCTTCAATATACTACATACAAGAGACCCACTTTAGGGAGAAGGACACATATAGATTGAGAGTAAAAGGATGGAAAAGGATATTCCATGCAAATGGGAAATCCAAAAAAGCAGGTGTTGCAGTAGTGATTTCAGACAAAACAGACTTTAAAACAAAGGCCATAAAGAAAGATAAAGAAGGACATTTTGTAATGATTAAAGGAGTAATACAAGATGAGGATATTACACTCGTTAATATGTATGCACCCAATGTAGGAGCACCTAAGTACATACAAGAATTACTAACAAAGATAAAGGGGGATATTGATGGGAATACAATCATAGTTGGAGATTTTAACAGTGCATTAACATCACTTGACAGAACTTCCAGACAAAAAAAAAAAAAATAAGGCAACAGAGAAATTAAATAATACAATAGAAAAATTAGATATGGTGGATATTTTCAGAGCATTACATCCCCCCAAAATAGGATATACATTCTTTTCAAATGCACATGGAACATTCTCCACGATTGATCATGTACTTGGGCACAAAAGAAACTCAACAATTTTAAGAAGATAGAAATTATCTCAAGCATCTTTACTGACCACAATGCCATGAAACTAGAAATCAACAACAGAGAAACAAAGGAGAAAAAAAGGAAACCATGCAGAGTAAATAATATGTTATTAAAAAACCAATGGGTCAATCAGGAAATCAAAGCTGAAATTAAAAATATACATTGAGACAAATGACAATGAAAGCACAACCACACAGAATTCATGGGACACCACAAAGGCAGTGCTAAGAGGGAAGTTTATAGTGATGCAGTCCTTCCTCAAAAAAGAAGAACAACCTCAAATAAACAATTTAACCCACCAGCTGAATGAAGTAGAAAAAGAAGAACAAAAAACCCCAAAAGAAAGCAGAAGGAAGGAAGTTATAAAGATTAGGGAGGAAATAAATAAAACAGAGATTAACAAGACCATAGAAAAAATCAATCAAACCAAAACCTGGTTTTTTGAAAAAGTAAATAAAATTGACAAACTTCTGGCCAAAATCACAAAGAAGAAAAAAGAGAGAGCACAAATAAGCAAAATAAGAAATGAAAATGGAGAAATTACAACAAATAACATAGAAATACAGAAAATCATACGAGAATATTATGAAAAAGTATATGGAGCCAAACTGGATAACCTAGAGGAGATGGACAAGTTTCTGGAAACATACTGTCCACCAAGACTGAACCAAGAATAAACTCACCACTTGAACAAAACGATCACTAGAAATGAAATCGAAATAGCAATAAAAAAATCTCCCTACAAATAAAAGTCCAGGACCGGACAGCTTCACTGGGGAATTCCACCAAACATACAAAGAAGAAGTCATACCAGTCCTTCTCAAACTCTTCCAGAAGATTGAAAAGGAGGGAATACTCCCAAACTCATTCTGTGAAGCCACCATCACCCTGATACCAAAACCAGGCAAAGACACTAAGAAAAAAGAAAATTATAGGCAAATATCACTGATGAACATAGACGCCAAAATCCTCACCAAAATATTAGCAAATAGAACCCAACAACACATAAAAAAAATTATACATCATGACTAAGTGGGGTTCATCCCAGGGACACAAGGGTGGTTCAACATACAGAAATCAATCAATGTAATACATCACATCAACAAGAGAAAGGACAAAAACCACATGATCATCTCAATCGATGCAGAAAAAGCATTTGATAAAATTCAACACCCATTTATGATAAAAATTCTCACCAAAGTGGGTACACAGGGAATATATCTCAACATCATAAAAGCTATATATGACAAACCTACAGCCAGCATGGTACTCAATGGTGAATAACTCAAAAGCTTCCCACTAAAATCTGGGACAAGACACAGATGCCCACTATCACTACTCCTATTCAACATAGCCTTGGAAGTCTTAGCCACAGCAATCAGGCAAGAGAGGGAAATAAAAGGGATCCAAATTGGAAAAGAAGAGATGAAAGTGTCACTATATGCAGATGACATGATACTATATATAGAAAACCCTAAAAGGACAACACAAAAGCTACTAGAGCTAATCGAAGAATTCAGCAAGGTAGCAGGTAACAAGATTAACATACAAAAATCACTTGCATTTCTTTACACTAATGATGAATCAACAGGAAAATAAAGTAAAGAAATAATCCCCTTTAAAAAAGCACCCAAAGTAATAAAATACCTAGGAATAAATCCAACCAAGGAGGTGAAATATTTATTCATGGAGAACTACAAAACATTGATTAAAGAAATTAAAGAAGACTTAAAAAAATGCAAAGATATCCCATGTTCCTGGATTGGAAGAATCAATATTGTTAAAATAGTCATACTGCCCAAGGCAATCTACAGATTTATTGCAATCCCTATCAAATTACCCAGGACATATTTCACCATAATAAAACCATAATAAAATTAATATGAAATCACAAAAGACCAAGAATTGCCAAAGCATTACTGAAGAAAAACAATGAGGCTGGAGGAATAACCCTCCCAAACTTAAGACAATACTACAGAACTACAGTAATCAAAACAGCATGGTATTGGTACAAAAACAGACATATGAATCAATGGAACAGTATAGAGAGCCCAGAAATGAACCCATGAACTTTTCGTCAATTAATCATTGATAAA